>NC_138318.1:24380000-24405000 GCF_965601325.2 Salmo salar | reverse complement strand
GTGACAACCCCCTGCCACATGGTCTGGTAGGTGACAGCCCCCTGCCACATGGTCTGGTAGGTGACAACCCCCTGCCACATGGTCTGGTAGGTGACAGCCCCCTGCCACATGGTCTGGTAGGTGACAACCCCCTGCCACATGGTCTGGTAGGTGACAACCCCCTGCCACATGGTCTGGTAGGTGACAACCCCCTGCCACATGGTCTGGTAGGTGACAACCCCCTGCCACATGGTCTGGTAGGTGACAACCCCCTGCCACATGGTCTGGTAGGTGACAGCCCCCTGCCACATGGTCTGGTAGGTGACAGCCCCCTGCCACATGGTCTGGTAGGTGACAGCCCCCTGCCACATGGTCTGGTAGGTGACAACCCCCTGCCACATGGTCTGGTAGGTGACAGCCCCCTGCCACATGGTCTGGTAGGTGACAGCCCCCTGCCACACAGTTCTTTTCAGATAACTTAAAGGTCTAGTGGTTCACTCTGACCCAGAAAATACTCTGAGTGAAAGCAGTAGGATCTAGGTCCATATGAGGGATTCACTAAGGTGTCGACACAGTGCTGGTTGTATTACTGCTGAGTAAGACCCCAGGTCTGCATGCCCCCCTTAACACAATACACTGACTGGCACATTTTGGTTTCTGGGGTCAACTGAGGCTGTGTGTAATTTTACCTGTAACGGGGAGCAACAGCTGCGCCACAATGAAGTCATGTCCATTGTTGAAAAAATCTCTCTCTCCGCTCTCTCTACCCTCAGTGTGCCAGGGTGTTGTATCATATATGACCACTGTGTGGAGCTGCAAGATCAGGCCTTGTATCCCTGTCTGTCTGTCTGTCTGTCTGTCTGTCTGTCTGTCTGTCTGTCTGTCTGTCTGTCTGTCTGTCTGTCTGTCTGTCTGTCTGTCTGTCTGTCTGTCTGTCTGTCTGTCTGTCTGTCTGTCTGTCTGTCTGTCTGTCTGTCTGTCTGTCTGTCTGTCTGTCTGTCTGTCTAACCCTAACCTAATTTGACTTAGTCAAACTTGACCCCTAAAGCTAATCAATCACACACTCCTCTCCTCACTTAACTCTATACAGCACAGAGAGAGAGAGAGAGAGAGAGAGAGAGAGAGAGAGAGAGAGAGAGAGAGAGAGAGAGAGAGAGAGAGAGAGAGAGGGAGAGAGAGAGAGAGAGAGAGAGAGAGAGAGAGAGAGAGAAGAGAGAAAGAGAGAGACAGAGAGAACGAGACAGAGAGACAGAGAGAGAGAGAGAGCGAGACAGAGAGAGAGAGTGAGACAGAGAGAGAGACAGAGAGAGAGAGAGAGAGAGAGAGAGAGACTGTGCACACTGCCCACAAAATGAGGTGGAAACTGAGCTGCACTTCCTAACCTCCTGCCAAATGTATGACCATATTAGAGACACATATTTCCCTCAGATTACACAGACCCACAAAGAATTCGAAAACAAATCCAATTTTGATAAACTCCCATATCTATTGGGTGAAATACCACAGTATGCCATCACTGCAGCAAGATGTGTGACCTGTTGCCACAAGAAAAGGGCAACCAGTGAAGAACAAACCTATATTTATGTTTATTTATTTTCCCTTTGTACTTTAACTATTTGCACTTTAACTGTCATTACAACACGGTATATAGACATAATATGACGTTTGAAATGTCTTTATTCTTTTGGAACTTTTGTTAGTGTAATGTTAACTGTTAATTTTGAATAGTTTATTTCACTTTTGTTTATTGTATTATCTATTTCTCTTGCTTTGCCAATGTAAACATGTTTCCCATGCCAATAAAGCCCCTTAAATTGAAATTGAATTGAAATACAACCAACCTCTAGCAGAGAAGGAGAGGAGAAAAGGAAAGAAAGTGAGAGTAGAGGAGAGAAGAGAACAGAAAACAGAGCAGCTGTGCACTACCGTTCAAAAGTTTGGGGTCACTTAGAAATGTCCTTGTTTTTGAAAGAAAAGCATTTTTTTGCCCATTAAAATAAAATCAAGTTGATCAGAAATACATTGTTATTGTTGTAAATGACTATTGTAGCTGGAAATGGCTGATTTTTAATGGAATATCTACATAGGCGTACAGAGGCCCATTATCAGCACTCCTGTGTTCCAATGGCACGTTATGTTAGCTAATCCAAGTTTATCATTTTAAAAGGCTAGTTGATCATTAGAAAACACTTTTGCAATTATGTTAGCACAGCCGAAAACTGTTTTCCTGATTAAAGAAGCAATAAAACTGGCCTTCTTTAGACTAGTTGAGTATCTGGAGCATCAGCATTTGTGGGTTCGATTACAGGGTAAAAATAGAAACAAATAACTTTCTTCTGAAACTCGTCAGTCTATTCTTGTTCTGAGAAATGAAGGCTATTCCATGGGAGAAATTGCCAAGAAACGGAAGATCTTATTAGCTAACACAGCTAACACAACGTGCCATTGGCTAACACAGCATGCCATTGGCTAACACAGCGTGCCATTGGCTAACACAGCGTGCCATTGGCTAACACAACATGCCGTTGGAACACAGGAGTGATGGTTGCTGATAATGGGCCTCTGTACGCCTATGTAGATATTCCATAAAAAAATCTGCTGTTTCCAGCTACAATAGTCATTTACAACATTAACAATGTCTACACTCTATTTCTGATAAATGTTATGTTATTTTAATGGACAAAAAATTATATTTTCTTTCAAAAACAAGGACATTTCTAAGTGACCCCAAACTTTTGAACGGTAGTGTACGTTTACACACACAGGGATGTGCACACACACAGGCACGCTCACACACACAGGCACGCTCACACACACAGGCACGCTCACGCGGGCACGCACACACAGGCGCGCTCACACACACAGGCACGCTCACGCGGGCACGCACACAGGCGCACGCACGCAGACACACACACACACACACACACACACACACACACACACACACACACACACACACACACACACACACACACACACACACACACACACAGTAAAATCAATGGAGTTAATCTCAAGAGCATGGAAAATGTGTTCTTGGAGAGAGTGGTGCAGGCAGGAGTGAGAATTGCCACCGACCTGACACACCCACTGAACCAAGAGTACCAGCTCCTACCATCAGGCCGTCCATACAGAGACCTTCTGTACAAAATCACCAGAGCCCACAAATCATTTGTCCGCACTAGTATAAGTCAATTAGAATTTACAAACTGTGAACTGAATCAACGTGTTACCTGCTGTAGTTATTATGTGGTGATGCTGTGCTGTGGTTTGTTGAGATACAAGACAAATCTACTGAAAATAATACACAATAGAATGATAATAATAATAATATTATTGTTATTCATGTACACTACATGACCAAAAGTATGTAGACATCTGCTTGTCAAACATCTCCTTCCAAAATCATGCGCATTAATATGGAGTTGGTCCACCCTGCTGCTATAACAGCCTCCACTCTTCTTGGAAGGCTTTCCACTAGATGTTGGAACATTTCTGCGGGAACTTGCTTCCATTCATCCACAAGAGCATTAGTGAGGTGGGGCACTGATGTTGGGCGATTAGGCCTGGCTCGCAGTCGGCGTTCCAATTCCTCCCAAAGGTGTTCGATGGGGTTGAGGTCAGGGCTCTGTGCAGGCCAGTCAAGTTCTTACACACCAGTCTCAACCATTTCTGTATGGACCTCGCTTTGTGCACGGGGGCATTGTCATACTGAAACAAGAAAGGGCCTTCCCCAAACTGTTGCCACAAAGTTGGAAGCTCAAAATCATCTACAATGTCATTGTATGCTGTAGAGTTAAGATTTCCCTTCACTGGTACTAAGGGGCCTAGCCCGAACCATGAAAAACAGCCCCAGGCCATTATTCCTCCTCCACCAAACATTACAGTTGGCACTATGCATTGGGGCAGGTAGCGTTCTCCTGGCATCCGTGAAACTAAGATTCATCCATCAGACTGCCAGATGGTGAAGCGTGATTCATCACTCCAGAGAACGCGTTTCCACTGCTCCAGAGTCCAATGGTGGCGAGTTTTACACCACTCCAGCTAATGCTTGGCATTGTGCATGGTGATCTTAGGCTAGTGTGCGGCTGCTCAGCCATGGACACCCATTTCATGAAGCTCCTGACGAACAGTTCTTGTGCTGACGTTGCTTCCAGAGGCAGCTTGGAACTCAGTAGTGAGTGTTGCAACTGAGGATAGATGATTTTTACGCGCTATGTGCTTCAGCAGTCCAGTTCTGTAAGCTTGTGTGGCCTACCACTTCAAGGCTGAGCCATTGTTGTTCCTAGACGTTTCCACTTTACAATAACAGTGCTTACAGTTGACCGGGTCAGCTCTAGCAAGGCAGAAATATGACCAACTGACTTGTTGGAAAGGTGGCATCCTATGATGTGCCATGTTGAAAGACACTGAGCTCTTCAGTAGGGCCATTCTACTGCCAATGTTTGTCTATGGAGATTTCATGGCTGTGTGCTCGATGTTATACACCTGTCAGCAAACCTGTGTGGCTGAAATAGACTAATCCACTAATTTGAAGCGGACCCCACATACCTTTGTATATATTCTGTAAGTGTTCAACACCATTCCCCTCTACAGTGTCTCTAGCTTCCTCACTCTGTAGGTGTTTCAACTCCAGAGATGAGAAACCAACCCTTAGACATACTGCGCCACACGCCCCTGCTCTCATTCTCACCCCCACGGTGTGAATGTGTGCGCCTATGTGTAGGTGTGCATGCGTGTGCGCCTGTGTCAGCATGTGCGTGTGCGCCTGTGTCAACATGTGCGTGTGTGTGAGCATGTGAGTGTGTGTGAGCATAGTGTGTGTGAGCATGTGAGTGTGTGTGCGCATGTGCGTGTGTGTGAGCATGTGAGTGTGTGAGAGCATGTGCGTGTGTGTGAGCATGTGCGCGCATGCCGGTGTGTAGTGTGCCTGTGTGTGTGTGTGTGAGTGTGTGTGTGTGTGTGTGTGTGTGTGTGTGTGTGTGTGTGTGTGTGTGTGTGTGTGTGTGTGTGTGTGTGTGTGTATGTGTGTGTGTGTGTGTTACCGAGCGTGTGTATGTGTGTGTATGTGTGTCGACGTCACCGTGGGTGTGTGTCAGGCTGTGTGTGTGAGTGTGTGTCACCGAGCATGTGTGTGTGTGTTTGTGCCTCTGTGTGTGTTTGTGTATTTGTGTGTTTGTGGACCTGAACATTCCAGCCCAGTCTATCTGTGACAGTTGTCCCATCTGTAGCCTTTGGCCAGACAGAGGGATGATCAGGGAGGCTGTGGAGGGGATGACTTCGTGGATGACTTAGTGCAGGGATGGGCAACTCCAGTCCTCGGGGGGGGGCTGATTGGTGTCACACTTTTGCCCCAGCCCCAGCTAACACGCCAGACTCCAATACTCAACCAATCATGATCTTCAGTTTAGAATGGAATTAGTTCTATCAGCAGTGTTTGCTACGGATGGAGGGAAAGTGTAACACAACTCTGGCCGCAGAGGACTGGAGTTGCCCACCCCTGACTTAGTGGATGACTTAGTGGGTATGGATGGATGACATCAGACCTTATCCAGAGGAGTGGATGACTTAGTGGGTATGGATGGATGACATCAAACCTTATCTAGAGGAGTGGATGACTCTGTTGGGTAGGGATGGATGACATCAGACCTTATCCAGAGGAGTGGATGACTTAGTGGGTATGGATGGATGACATCAGACCTTATCCAGAAGAGTGGATGACTTAGTGGGTATGGATGGATAACATCAGACCTTATCCAGAGGAGTGGATGACTTAGTGGGTAGGGATGGATGACATCAGACCTTATCCAGAGGAGTGGATGACTCTGTTGGGTAGGGATGGATGACATCAGACCTTATCCAGAGGAGTGGATGACTCTGTTGGGTAGGGATGGATGACATCAGAACTTGTCCAGAAGAGTGGATGACTTAGTGGGTATGGATGGATAACATCAGACCTTATCCAGAGGAGTGGATGACTTAGTGGGTAGGGATGGATGACATCAGACCTTATCTAGAGGAGTGGATGACTCTGTTGGGTAGGGGTGGATGACATCAGAACTTGTCCAGAAGAGTGGATGACTTCGTGAGTAGGGATGGATAACATCAGACCTTATCCAGAGGAGTGGATTACTTAGTGGGTATGGATGGATAACATCAGACATTATCTAGAGGAGTGGATGACTCTGTTGGGTAGGGATGGATGACATCAGACCTTATCCAGAAGAGTGGATGACTTAGTGGGTAGGGATGGATGACATCAGACCTTATCCAGAAGAGTGGATGACTTAGTGGGTAGGGATGGATGACATCAGACCGTATCCAGAAGAGTGGATGACTTCGTGAGTAGGGATGGATAACATCAGACCTTATCCAGAGGAGTGGATGACTCTGTTGGGTAGGGATGGATGATATCAGACCTTATCCAGAGGAGTGGATGACTTAGTGGGTATGGATGGATAACATCAGACCTTATCTAGAGGAGTGGATGACTCTGTTGGGTAGAGGTGGATAACATCAGACCTTATCCAGAAGAGTGGATGACTCTGTTGGGTAGGGATGGATGATATCAGACCTTATCCAGAGGAGTGGATGACTTAGTGGGTATGGATGGATAACATCAGACCTTATCTAGAGGAGTGGATGACTCTGTTGGGTAGGGATGGATGACATCAGACCTTATCCAGAGGAGTGGATGACTTAGTGGGTAGGGATGGATGATATCAGACCTTATCCAGAGGAGTGGATGACTTAGTGGGTATGGATGGATAACATCAGACCTTATCTAGAGGAGTGGATGACTCTGTTGGGTAGGGGTGGATGACATCAGAACTTATCCAGAGGAGTGGATGACTTAGTGGGTAGGGATGGATGATATCAGACCTTATCCAGAGGAGTGGATGACTTAGTGGGTATGGATGGATAACATCAGACCTTATCTAGAGGAGTGGATGACTCTGTTGGGTAGGGGTGGATGACATCAGAACTTATCCAGAGGAGTGGATGACTTAGTGGGTATGGATGGATGACATCAGACCTTATCCAGAGGAGTGGATGACTTAGTGGGTAGGGATGGATGACATCAGAACTTGTCCAGAAGAGTGGATGACTTAGTGGGTATGGATGGATAACATCAGACCTTATCCAGAGGAGTGGATGACTTAGTGGGTAGGGATGGATGACATCAGACCTTATCCAGAGGAGTGGATGACTCTGTTGGGTAGGGATGGATGACATCAGACCTTATCCAGAGGAGTGGATGACTCTGTTGGGTAGGGATGGATGACATCAGACCTTATCCAGAGGAGTGGATGACTCTGTTGGGTAGGGATGGATGATATCAGACCTTATCCAGAGGAGTGGATGACTTAGTGGGTATGGATGAATAACATCAGACCTTATCCAGAGGAGTGGATGACTCTGTTGGGTAGGGATGGATGATATCAGACCTTATCCAGAGGAGTGGATGACTTAGTGGGTATGGATGGATAACATCAGACCTTATCTAGAGGAGTGGATGACTCTGTTGGGTAGAGGTGGATAACATCAGACCTTATCCAGAAGAGTGGATGACTCTGTTGGGTAGGGATGGATGATATCAGACCTTATCCAGAGGAGTGGATGACTTAGTGGGTATGGATGGATAACATCAGACCTTATCTAGAGGAGTGGATGACTCTGTTGGGTAGGGATGGATGACATCAGACCTTATCCAGAGGAGTGGATGACTTAGTGGGTAGGGATGGATGATATCAGACCTTATCCAGAGGAGTGGATGACTTAGTGGGTATGGATGGATAACATCAGACCTTATCTAGAGGAGTGGATGACTCTGTTGGGTAGGGGTGGATGACATCAGAACTTATCCAGAGGAGTGGATGACTTAGTGGGTAGGGATGGATGATATCAGACCTTATCCAGAGGAGTGGATGACTTAGTGGGTATGGATGGATAACATCAGACCTTATCTAGAGGAGTGGATGACTCTGTTGGGTAGGGGTGGATGACATCAGAACTTATCCAGAGGAGTGGATGACTTAGTGGGTATGGATGGATGACATCAGACCTTATCCAGAGGAGTGGATGACTTAGTGGGTAGGGATGGATGACATCAGAACTTGTCCAGAAGAGTGGATGACTTAGTGGGTATGGATGGATAACATCAGACCTTATCCAGAGGAGTGGATGACTTAGTGGGTAGGGATGGATGACATCAGACCTTATCCAGAGGAGTGGATGACTCTGTTGGGTAGGGATGGATGACATCAGACCTTATCCAGAGGAGTGGATGACTCTGTTGGGTAGGGATGGATGACATCAGACCTTATCCAGAGGAGTGGATGACTTAGTGGGTATGGATGGATAACATCAGACCTTATCTAGAGGAGTGGATGACTCTGTTGGGTAGGGGTGGATGACATCAGAACTTGTCCAGAAGAGTGGATGACTTCGTGAGTAGGGATGGATAACATCAGACCTTATCCAGAGGAGTGGATTACTTAGTGGGTATGGATGGATAACATCAGACATTATCTAGAGGAGTGGATGACTCTGTTGGGTAGGGATGGATGACATCAGACCTTATCCAGAAGAGTGGATGACTTAGTGGGTAGGGATGGATGACATCAGACCTTATCCAGAAGAGTGGATGACTTAGTGGGTAGGGATGGATGACATCAGACCGTATCCAGAAGAGTGGATGACTTCGTGAGTAGGGATGGATAACATCAGACCTTATCCAGAGGAGTGGATGACTCTGTTGGGTAGGGATGGATGATATCAGACCTTATCCAGAGGAGTGGATGACTTAGTGGGTATGGATGGATAACATCAGACCTTATCTAGAGGAGTGGATGACTCTGTTGGGTAGAGGTGGATAACATCAGACCTTATCCAGAAGAGTGGATGACTCTGTTGGGTAGGGATGGATGATATCAGACCTTATCCAGAGGAGTGGATGACTTAGTGGGTATGGATGGATAACATCAGACCTTATCTAGAGGAGTGGATGACTCTGTTGGGTAGGGATGGATGACATCAGACCTTATCCAGAGGAGTGGATGACTTAGTGGGTAGGGATGGATGATATCAGACCTTATCCAGAGGAGTGGATGACTTAGTGGGTATGGATGGATAACATCAGACCTTATCTAGAGGAGTGGATGACTCTGTTGGGTAGGGGTGGATGACATCAGAACTTATCCAGAGGAGTGGATGACTTAGTGGGTAGGGATGGATGATATCAGACCTTATCCAGAGGAGTGGATGACTTAGTGGGTATGGATGGATAACATCAGACCTTATCTAGAGGAGTGGATGACTCTGTTGGGTAGGGGTGGATGACATCAGAACTTATCCAGAGGAGTGGATGACTTAGTGGGTATGGATGGATGACATCAGACCTTATCCAGAGGAGTGGATGACTTAGTGGGTATGTATGGATAACATCAGACCTTATACAGAGGAGTGGATGACTCTGTTGGGTAGGGGTGGATGACATCAGACCTTATCCAGAGGAGTGGATGACTTAGTGGGTATGTATGGATAACATCAGACCTTATACAGAGGAGTGGATGACTCTGTTGGGTATGGATGGATAACATCAGACCTTATCTAGAGGAGTAATAAGCAATACATCACATCTAGGTGGTGGGTTAAAGCATCGTATCTGCTTTAGTTTACGAGATTATCAGTCCCTGGCGAGGGAGGAGATGGTTTTTACATATTGTTATTTATTTATTCTTAACAAATTTCCATTTTTGTTGTCAATTCTCGCAATTAAAAAAAATATATGTACTTTTATGTTTGCTAGCTGGACAGGCAAATGATGCCAAGTACTAAATAGAGAACCAATTGAAATTCGGCAGCTAAAATGACGACGAGTTTTTTCTGATGTTTGTGGAACCACCTGCAACTGGACATGGGCATTTATAAGATACCTGTTTTCCAGAATCGAGAACGAAGAGAATATCATATAGTTGAAGAATCTATGGCGGTGTTTTCTATAACCTGTAACATCCAGTACTGGATACATCACATTATCTGGCTTACAATCTGTAGCTAAGTTGGAGTAGGACGCAGAGCACCCTCCTCTGTCCTTCTCCTAGTAGCCTAGCTGTTGCCTTTTTTTTGTCTGTCAGGATGTACATTTTCCAGCTCATAAACTACAATCCTTTGCTGTGATGATTTCTTTGATTCATTCTTCTCTCACTTTTGTCTCCCATGATCTATTTAGCTCTCCTCTCCTTTGTCCTGCGCCCAGAGATCAGACAAGTGTTAATCACCAAGCATGGGCTCAGCTGATTCATTCACCTGTGAGGAGAACCATCTTACTGCAGTTTGAACTAGCCCTGCCGTCACTATTTACACATTGAGACCAAATACGCATTTGCCTGTTGTCTTTTCTTTGTGGGTTTTGTCTTACACATTCTAGTGCATTTTAGAGTTGAAGAACACCAACTACAGATTGAAATGCTTGTTAGAGCATCTCGAAGACTAAATTCAATATAGAATCAGTTTGACGAGGTGAGAAACAGATTCAGTTTTACTATTGTAACATGCAGTGATGACAATTCTATTGTCCACATCAGGAGCCCAGGCTTTTGCCGTAGATGGTAGAGTTCTCGTCTCTGAATCACACGATCTTAAGATTCAGTCCGCTAAGGCACTTGTATCTCTCTCTACATCGGTCAGCTACATTGGTGACCAGGGTGGGAACCTTTCGATATGCGCTATGGGCAGGGGCGGAAATCCCGGGGGGGACACGACCCCCCCATCCTGGGAAAAATATGATTTGTCCCCCCCAATATATCAGTGAAACATAACTATGTAATTTAAATAATATTAATAATACGTAATGAAAGCAATTGTGCTGATTATAGACACTTAATAGCGCGTTTTTAAGTTTCAAAAGATTGCAACCCCCCCACCCTTTGCCTCACAATGGTTTGATCCACTGCCAGTTCCTTAGCTTGCTACGTAACTGACGTGAGGTTAATCCAGTCAATCGCGCACACACACTAGCTGAATATGCAGAGCTAGCGCGCAAATATTAACTATTAAGCTAGCTAGTACCTATTCCATTTATGTGGCGTCGTGAAAGATGGAATCAGCATGCAGATGATGTAAGTTAGTGCTTCAAAGTCCCTGTGATAAGGTTAGCGATAAACTGAAATCCAAACTGAACAGAACTACACTCTCTTCTACCATTGTCTTAAATATATTTAATGGTCTCGTTGCAAAAGCTAAATTGTCGCAAGTGAACTTTTATTTATTTATTTTATTTCACCTTTATTTAACCCGGTGTCACGTCCTGGCCAGTATAAGGGTAATTGTTTTTGTAGTTTGGTCAGGACGTGGCAGAGGGTATTTGTTTTATGTGGTTCGGGGTGTTGTGTTTGTGTAAAGGGTGTTTGATTTAGTTTTCCGGGTTTTGGTTTATGTTTAGTTAATTCTATGGTTAGTCTAGGTTGTGTGTTTCTATGTTTGGTTGATTGGGGTTGGGACTCTCAGTTGAAGGCAGGTGTTGTCTATCTGCCTTTGATTGAGAGTCCCATATATTAGGGTGTGTTTGTATGTGTGATTTGTGGGTGATTATTCTGTGTATAGCCTTGTGCCTTACCAGACTGTTTATTTGTCGAGTGTTCGTTTTTTCGTGTTTTGTTATTTTGTATGTTCATTTTTAAGAGTAATTAAAAATCAAGATGAGCATTCACGTACCTGCTGCGTATTGGTCCACATTTTCTGATGACGATTTCGCATTATCGTCAGAAGACGAAGACAATTGTGACAGAATCACCCACCACCAAAGGACCAAGCAGCAGAGGAAGGAGCAGACGGAGTTCGAGTTGGACTGGCGGGAGAAGTGGACTTGGGAGGAAGTTCTGGACGGGGCCGGACCCTGGCATCAGGCTGGGGATTATCGACGCCCGCAGGGGGAAATTGAGGCAGCCAAGGCAGAGAGGCGGTGGTACGAGGCCAAGTACGCGCTGAAGGAGAAGCACGAGAGGCACCCCCAAGAAAATTTTGGGGGGGGGCACACGGGTAGTTTGGCTAGGCGTAAGAAGAGCCGGAAGCCAGCTACTCGTGGTTATATGGAGGAGCGTATGGGGTGGAGAGCGCTATGTTTCGCTGAGGAGCGCACTATCTCACCCATACGCACGCACAGTCCGGTGCGCGTTATTCCAGCCCCTCGCAGGTGCCGTGCTAGAGCGGTCATCCAGCCTGGTAGGAGGATGCCTGCGCAGCGCATCTGGTCGCCGGTACGCCTCCGAGGACCAGGCTACCCAACTCCCGCTCTACGCACGGCTACCATCAGGCCCCTGCACAGCCCAGTCTGCCCTGTACGAGCACCCCGCTCGTACAGGGCTACTAGTTCCATCCAGCCAAGGCGGGTTGTGCAGGAGGTAAGATTTAGACCGGCTGTGCGCCTCCATAGCCCTGGGTTTCCAGCTCCTGTCTCTCGTGCGGACCCGGAAGTGCGTCAACCCAGTCCGACTCGTCCTGTTCCCGCTCCCCGCACTAGCCTGGAGGTGCGTGTACATAATCTGGTAAGCCCAGTACCAGCACCACGCACCAGGCTACAAGTGCGTCAACCCAGCCTCGCCAGTCAACAGTCTTCATCAGAGCTGCCCGCCAGTCAACAGTCTTCATCAGAGCTGCCCGCCAGTCAACAGTCATCATCAGAGCTGCCCGCCAGTCAACAGTCATCATCAGAGCTGCCCGCCAGTCAACAGTCATCGTCAGAGCTGCCCGCCAGTCAACAGTCATCGTCAGAGCTGCCCGCCAGTCAACAGTCATCGTCAGAGCTGCCCGCCAGTCAACAGTCATCGTCAGAGCTGCCCGCCAGTCAACAGTCATCGTCAGAGCTGCCCGCCAGTCAACAGTCATCGTCAGAGCTGCCCGCCAGTCAACAGTCGTCAGAGCTGCCCGCCAGTCAACAGTCGTCAGAGCTGCCCGCCAGTCAACAGTCGCCAGAGAGGTCAGACTGCGCTGAACTGCCGGAGTGGTCAGACTGCGCTGAACTGCCGGAGTGGCCAGACTGCGCTGAACTGCCGGAGTGGCCAGACTGCGCTGAACTGCCGGAGTGGCCAGACTGCGCTGAACTGCCGGAGTGGCCAGACTGCGCTGAACTGCCGGAGTGGCCAGACTGCGCTGAACTGCCGGAGTGGCCAGACTGCGCTGAACTGCCGGAGTGGCCAGACTGCCCTGAACTGCCGGAGTGGCCAGACTGCCCTGAACTGCCGGAGTGGCCAGACTGCCCTGAACTGCCGGAGTGGCCAGACTGCCCTGAACTGCCGGAGTGGCCAGACTGCCCTGAACTGCCGGAGTGGCCCGAGTGGCCAGACTGCCCAGACTGTCCCGAATTGCCAGACTGCCCAGACTGTCCCGAATTGCCAGACTGCCCAGACTGTCCCGAATTGCCAGACTGCCCAGACTGTCCCGAATTGCCAGACTGCCCAGACTGTCCCGAATTGCCAGACTGCCCAGACTGTCCCGAATTGCCAGACTGCCCAGACTGTCCCGAATTGCCAGACTGCCCAGACTGTCCCGAATTGCCAGACTGCCCAGACTCTCCAGAATTGCCAGACTGCCCCGACTGCCCCAAGGCGATGCCAGACTGGTCCGACTGCCCCTCGGCGATGCCAGAGTGGCCCGACAGCCTGGAACGGCCGGAGCCAGAGCCACCTCCAGAAATAGGTGGGTTGGGGAGGGGGGGTGTAGCACAGTGCCGTCGTTGACGGCAGCCACCCTCCCTTCCCTCCCTTTAGAAAAGGGGAATTTTTTGTTGTTGGTGTTGCTTGGGGTTATTTTTTTAGGTGCTTCTGGGGTAGTACCTTTAAGGGGGGGGTACTGTCACGTCCTGGCCAGTATAAGGGTAATTGTTTTTGTAGTTTGGTCAGGACGTGGCAGAGGGTATTTGTTTTATGTGGTTCGGGGTGTTGTGTTTGTGTAAAGGGTGTTTGATTTAGTTTTCCGGGTTTTGGTTTATGTTTAGTTAATTCTATGGTTAGTCTAGGTTGTGTGTTTCTATGTTTGGTTGATTGGGGTTGGGACTCTCAGTTGAAGGCAGGTGTTGTCTATCTGCCTTTGATTGAGAGTCCCATATATTAGGGTGTGTTTGTATGTGTGATTTGTGGGTGATTATTCTGTGTATAGCCTTGTGCCTTACCAGACTGTTTATTTGTCGAGTGTTCGTTTTTTCGTGTTTTGTTATTTTGTATGTTCATTTTTAAGAGTAATTAAAAATCAAGATGAGCATTCACGTACCTGCTGCGTATTGGTCCACATTTTCTGATGACGATTTCGCATTATCGTCAGAAGACGAAGACAATTGTGACACCCGGGTAGCAAAGATTATAGCAAACACCACTGAAACGGAATTGGTGCTCGCTAGCTTTGCAAATTCAGCTATTGTTGGAAGCCAGCCAATATGAAACAAACTATTAAAATTACAAAAGGTTGCAGCATATGTTGTGTAAATGGTGAACTCATACAGCTGTCAACTCTTGTCATTTTAATCCGTTTCACATTTGCTAGCTACCTTTTAGATCGAAGCCCAAATAGAATGATAAAAGATAAGATGATAGAAGCCCATCTCCTACTGTAAATAACCTACACACTGTGTGTGTACCCAGCCAGCCAGGTAGAAAAATGGCAGAAAAATAAAAGACGAACATCAGAGTATTTTTCAATACACCAAAACGCATAGTAAGAACCCTAGTAGCCTAATATCTCAAAGACTAGTTGATAAAATGTTCATAAGAAAGAAATTAAATTCTAATGGAAATGTTTCACAATGATGTCATTAGGCAGAGCAGGCAACAGATGGCACACAGACAGCAGAGTTGGGGACAGATATGCAGGGACAGACTGGCAGAGACAGGGAGTCTCAGGTAAGTTTGTTGAGTCTTTGTTTGGCAACATTATGAAAGGTTCTCAATTTTTTGACTTGTAAAATAGGAACATAATTGGAAAATGCCATGGATACCCCCACTCTCAACTTAAACTGGTGACTGAACTAAGATTTGTTAAAGGCAATGGTATTGCTGTTGTGATTAGTTGTGTAGTTTTGGGTACCGGTAGTTAGGAGTACGGCAAACACCTTATTTCTTTGGTTCCTCAATATACATTTACCATATTACAATGTTGGCTATGTGTTACAGCACTACTTTTGGTGTCCCCCTCAGGAATTGCTCTTGAGAAAATGTAATGTAATTGTCCCCTCCAAAGTTGATATCAGATTTTTGCCAATGGCTATGGGGCTTGGGCACACGAATGCTTCCTAGGGAGAGGGGGGAATACTGAAGCATGCACTGACGAAGATTCTACTGTCTCCATTACAGGCTTTGGCATGGATAAAAAAAGCTCTCGTTTCTGGACTGCAACATTGTAAGATTATGCCCTCCACGGTACTTCTCTCTCTATATGCAGTACATTGATTGGTAGGTTACACTATATTTAGATACTTCAAATATGCCTGAGACACCTTTGCTATTTGTCTCCGTACTCAATAAAGGGTGATACACTAAATGTGATGGTGTTCTTTGTTTGAATGTATATGCATGAAACATACATTATGGAAGACATGTCTCACACTCAGTCATAGCAGTAGAATAATGGATTGGCAAGAATTTGGCACTGTCAACTTTTAGTAGGAAAGTTAGGCTAATCATTTAAAGCACCTAAATTTACTCACATTCACTGAACATTTAGTATTTGAATCTCAAACATTAATTTCCCAACTGCTTGTTCTAGAATCCTGCAGACTCTTTATCATTGTCCATATCTTATATTCCAATGCATCCAACATTATGCATGCCCACCATGGTGTTGTGGACTCATCTGGTAACTCCTCTGGTTTAGAAATCAAACTCTGGTCATCTCATTGGAGAGTACATTGTCTACATTTTTCCCAGCTGTTTTTAGAGAAGATTGTATTGCAAGGTACGCTATCTGACGCACCTAGTTAAATAAAGGTTAAATTAAAAATTACAAAATTAAAAATAAATAAATGTGTAGGATATGCTGTGTTGGCTAGTATGCACATGCAACTGTAGTTTTTACACCTCTATTCCAGCATACATGACACATCTGTCTATCTACATGCTTTTGTTTGGGTTTCTATGCTAAGTATATTATTGCATTTTTCTTTAAGCCTGAGACACATAATCATGACAAAACATGATTGTCACAGGGGTCGTTGAAAGGGGACCAAGGCGTGTAAAGTGCTCATATTTCTTTTATTTATGATAACACTTCAACAAAAATAACAAAACGACAGCCAACAGTTCCGTCAGGTACGTAGACACAACGGAAAACAACTACCCACAAACCCCAAAGGAAAACAGGCTGCCTAAGTATGGCTTCCAATCAGAGACAACGAAAGACACCTGCCTCTGATTGGAAACCATACCCAAAACCTGGAAAACAAAACATAGAAATAGAATACTAGAAAAAAAACACATATAAACAGAAAACCCAAAACCACCCAACAAAACCACCTGTCACGCCCTGACCGCTCTACTATGGCAAATGACCTCATACAAGGGTCAGGACGTGACAATGATTAAAAAATGTGATTAACTATCAGAGAGATAGCTAGTGAAACACTAGCAGCTGAGCAGGCAAACTGACGTTTACAGTAGCTGGCTAGCCTAGTCAAACTGTAACATTAGCTAAATGGTCAACAGAGTTAGCTCTTCATACCATCAATACCATTCGTATTGTATGCTGCATATTTCAAGTGCACTCAAAAACAGATATTTATCTTATTTCAGTCTTTGGGAGCTCATCACACACATGCAGAAAGCAGCTCGAGTTTTCATTTAAGGATGTTTACATCCCAGATATAATCAGGCCATTGGCTGCCTTCATCACAAGGGTTATGTGTGGGAGTTCTGATTGGTTGCAAGTTTAGCAGTTCTCTCGACGGGGATAGATGAACTTAATGTTTTTTGGCTTTGGCCCACCACCTAATGTGTCAATGGAGAGGTGTGACAATACACCCAGACCGGACCATTCTCTAAGGGCGGTTCCCACAATGCATTGGGCCTTCTGCTTCATCATGCACTCTGTAGGAAGATCTCAACTCCTCACGTCCTCTTTCATCTCCTCCTCAAAACCCATTGGATGAGAAAGCCAGAGGTCCCTCCCCTCTGACCTTCTCCTCCAATGACTCCTCAGTCGTACCCCTCCAGCCCCTATGCCGTCACCATTGCCTAGCAACTGGCCCTGGCTGCCTAGCAACAGCCGTAACCATACCGCTGTAGGAGGGGAGATGGCTCTTTGTCAATGGTAGAGGACACGTCACTCATGAGTGATGTCATCGGTCCCCTGTTAGCGCTGTGACCATCCCTCTTGGTGAGGATCTCTCTACACAAGGGGGTGCTAGTAGTGTATGGCAACATGTGCTCACTATATAAGGCCTGCAGATATGTGAGTGACGTACCTTCCTGGCAATCCCCATTGCACATCACTGAGATTGAGCACTGCATTCATGCAGGACTACACAGGTACATTCATGTATATGCATACACTCAAACATGCAAACACGCAGAAACAAATATAAATTCTACAAAACTGCACACACACACCCATTCGAGCGGTGCTATTGAGTGTTTGAGTGGAGGTCCTTTCCCTGTCAGAGAGCTGCTCTGGCTCTGAGAGAGAGTGTAGAAAGAGAGAAACAGGAGGAAGAGAGGAGGAGGGATGAGAGGCACTCCCAGGCCTCTGTGTGGGTGATAGGGTCTACTCCATGTCCCCAGGCCCACAGCTCTTCACACAGGAGCCATCCACAGGCCCAATTAAAGCTGCATTAATCACAACCCACTGGCAGTAGACAGACACAGACACCTGACCCAGCCCGCTGCAGCACATCCACCACCCACACATCAATATGCATATTACACACACACACACACACACACACACACACACACACACACACACACACACACACACACACACACACACACACACACACACACACACACACACACACACACACACACACACAGTAACAACACAACTACATTGGCCCACCAGTGTTCCTGTAGGTTCATGCTAGTGCATCACCATCTTTGGACCCATGTGTGTGATCTCTAGTGAGAGTATGCCTCTGTTAAGGTCACCAACAGCAAGTCAATGACAGCAGGTCTTTCAGTCTCAGCCCTATGTGAGTGACTCGTACAAGGATGTAGAACACTAGGTGAGATGGTGAACACTGGTATGTGAAGGACATTGGAAGCAGGTCACAGTGAAAGCACGACAAGGCCTGGAAGGACAGCTCTCTGTGAAGGTCAAAGGCATCAGTCCTGTGTGTTAGGGTGAGACAGAGATAGATGGATAGCCATAAGCGCCACCGCTGGGGAATTGAAGGGATCTAATGAGGATCATAGTCAAAGACAACAGCAGCCAGTTATCTAACCAGCCATCTGGACCTTACAGGCCTGGAAGTGCTGCTGTGGAGTCGCTCACTCTATCACTCACTCTGCACAAACAGGGAGGGGAGAGGGGATGAGGAGAGGGAGCGAGGGAAAGAGAGAGGGGAGAGAGAACGAGACAGAGAGAGAGAATGGGTAGAAAGTGTTTACAGAGGAGAGTTGACAGAGTGCCGTAATGGGACTGTTTTTCCGTTGCATCGACCTGGTGTGGGCCTTCAGGGCAGGTGGTGTGAGGTGCTAATCAAGCCCAGCTAGTGAGCTATTTTCAGGCGTTGCCCACCGGGGCTGCTCCTGCCAGGTAGACAACTTGCACGGCTGCTCTCCATGTGAGCTGGAAAATACCTTGTGGCTGTCCTAGCCTTGCTGCTGCAGTCCTCCTGACCTCAGAGTCAGTACACAACCTCCACTGCTTTCACTGTGTTTGTTAGTATTCACCCTGGACAGGACTATAGCAGCTAAGGCCAGTTTAACTAGAGTGGAATATCACTACAGCTGCCTAACAAGCCATTCAGAAGTCATTGCTACAGTCATTACAACTGCCACACCCAGGAAAACATGAACTGCGACGACGTATTCACTTTATTAAGGGGTTCCTATGATCTATCATAACATGTTTTGTTTTACACACTGTCATGTCCAAATTGTACCATTTGTAACCTTATTTTGATATATTCATTGTATGGTTCGAATCCCAGAGCTGACAAGGTAAAAATCTGTCATTCTGCCCCTGAGCAAGGCAGTTAACCCAGTGTTCCCCGAACGCCGAAGACGTGGAGGGCGGTTAAGGCAGCCCTCCGCACCTCTCCGATTCAGAGGGGTTAAATACGGAAGACACATTTCAGTTGAAGGCTTTCAGTTGAACAACTGACTAGGTATCCCCCTTTCCCTTTATATTCTACTATTGTTTCTCCTGTTCGGTATTAATACAAATATGAACACAATGAACTTGAATAATCCCCAGAGGGTCACAGATCACATTTGGTGTAACAACAGTTCTCCATCACGTAGCCTTCATCTATCAAGGCCTCAGTGGTAGAATCTGAGGGAAAGGAGCTGAGAGAGGAAGCTTCACCAGGCGATTGGGCCACAGCCATGGATCCCTACTGGTCACATGAGCTCTCGGGCCAGGCCACGCCAGGCGCTAGTGTCACATGACCTCCTCAGCATAAGGCCTTTCCTGTTTCACCCTCTGTGTTTGGGAGAGAGGGAGAGTACAGCTACTCCAGGGGCACTACTCAGAGAAAGAGACATTTTAAAACAAGACACTCAGCTTCCTTTTACACAACAGCACTTTAAGGATGGATCTACAGTGGCAGCCGGCAGGAGGGAGTCTAAGTGTGTGTGTGTGTTTATAAAATATATGTTTTACACCTAGACTGAAGCAACGACATAGACAGAGAGATAGAGAATGACAAAGTGAGAGGATATACACAGTCACAAAGACAAGAGAAACAGAGAGAAACAGAGAGAGAGACAGAGAGAGAGAGAGAGACAGAGACAGAGAGAGAGAAAGAGAGAGACAGAGAGATAGACAGAGAGAGAGAGAGAGAGAGAGACAGAGAGAGAGAGAGAGAGAGAGACAGAGACAGAGAGAGAGAAAGAGAGAGACAGAGAGATAGACAGAGAGAGAGAGAGAGAGAGACAGAGAGAGAGAGAGAGAGAGAGAGAGAGAGAGCGAGAGACAGACAGAGAGAGAGCGAGAGAGAGAGAGAGAGAGAGCGAGAGAGAGAGAGAGACAGAGAGACAGAGAGAGAGACAGAGAGAGAGAGAGAGAGAGAGAGAGACAGACAGACAGAGAGAGAGAGAGAGAGACAGAGAGAGAGACAGAGAGAGAGAGAGAGAGAGAGACAGAGAGAGAGAGAGAGAGAGAGAGACAGAGAGAGACAGACAGAGAGAGAGAGACAGAGAGAGAGAGAGAGACAGAGAGAGAGAGAGAGAGAGAGAGAGAGAGAGAGAGACAGACAGAGACAGACAGAGAGAGAGAGAGAGAGAGAGAGAGAGAGAGAGAGAGAGAGAGAGAGAGACAGAGAGAGGGGGGAATAAACATGTGCTACTGTTGGTCTGGCCCAGAGCTGGTTGACACGTTTACATAAACACAGGTGGAGTGAACTACTCTCCCGTATTAAAAAAGTGCGGGGGGATTTGTGTGTGTGTGTGTGTGTGTGTGTGTGTGTGTGTGTGTGTGTGTGTGTGTGTGTGTGTGTGTGTGTGTGTGTGTGTGTGTGTGTGTGTGTGTGTGTGTGTGTGTGTGTGTGTGTGTGTGTGTGTAGAGCTTCCCGAATAAAGCTTGACTATGTAAGGAGGATCCGAGACTGTCATTTTCATAGTGATGAGTAAACACTGGTGTCCCTGTAGCTTTCACAGACACATAGAACACACACACACACACACACACACACAACACAGTATCTTTGATCTGCCTCTCCTCAACAACACTCAACTCCAGTCCTGCAGGTCACGACAGATGCCCAGTCCTGCAGGTCACGACAGATGCCCAGTCCTGCAGGTCACGACAGATGCCCAGTCCTGCAGGTCACGACAGATGCCCAGTCCTACAGGTCACGACAGATGCCCAGTCTTGCAGGTCACGACAGATGTCCAGTCCTGCAGGTCACGACAGATGCCCAGTCCTGCAGGTCACGACAGATGCCCAGTCCTGCAGGTCACGACAGATGCCCAGTCCTGCAGGTCACGACAGATGCCCAGTCCTGCAGGTCACGACAGATGCCCAGTCCTGCAGGTCACGACAGATGCCCAGTCCCAAATCGAGCCCATTCTGCTAGGAACGTGTTGTGTAGGCTAGTTTTGAGTCCTGCGGATATTGCTATGTTGGGATTGGGCACTTCTCCTATCCCACTCTGAGCATTTAGGCTATAGTTTCTGTACATATCGAGGTTGTACAGTACCAACACACCACGACCCTTATAGGTTGAATGTAAACAAACTCTAAAATAATTGATTACCGTAGTTCTGTAATGGACCAATATATCTTTGTCCCTTTATTGACACAAAGCTGTGCCCAGTAGGTTTAGAAAGCTAAAACAAACTGACTCTCCTCTCCTCTAAACAGACAATAAACAAACAGGAAAGCTGTATGTGCTGAATGCGTACATCTATATCTGTTTTGTTTTCACTGTCGGGTTAGCATGTTTGTCTGTGTTTAGCATTTGGTGGGCAGGTGAATGACAGGCACTCTGACTGTATCCAGCCACGCCGGGGTTACTAACAGAGACTGCACTCATTGGCTAATTATCTGTTTTCCTGGAAGAGGAGACATGACACACTAACAGGGAAGGAGGGGGACAACAGGCCCTGGAAGCTACAATCAATTCATTAGCTTCTCAGATAAAAAGAGGATAGTAGGATTGGGTGGTATACTGTATATACAGTATACCGGGGTGTTTGGAAATAGTCACGGGATGGTTTTTCAATACCGTCAATACCATTTAAACTATTTCTTTGAAGTTTTCAATACATTGAAATATTTGTAGCTACTTTAAGTAAATACCTGCAGTCAATTTGTGCAATACGTTAGGAAATAAATCAGATTGCATTCTTCATTAGTTCCCCAGAACAGTCAGGTATTTGTTTGTAAATAGCACAAAGGGAGAAAGCAAGAGCTGATGAGACCAGCTGTGTACTGACATGGGTCGCGTTTTATAATAAAAGTCAACAATGTATTTTTTACTTAAATAGAGTGATCAGGGACGTCCAACAATAGTTTCCTTCGGCAGAAAATAGCTTCATTGTCATCAGATGACAACAGAAGTGCAACACTATTTGGCTGGCAGCCACACAAGTAAATTAGCTTAATGAAAAAGCAAGGTCTTTTTAGCAAAAACAACACATGGCCATCCTATGTCGAATGTTTATCATAGAAAGAATGTAGCCAGCTACGTTTCCTAATGTTTTGTCTAAAGTTAATCTGGTATTTTACCAGAGAAAAAGAAAAGTATCTACCCATCTTTCAGAGCTACAACCTGTAGTAAATACTCTGGTCTGTCAGAGCTACAACCTGTAGTAAATACTCTGGTCTGTCAGAGCTACAACCTGTAGTAAATACTCTGGTCTGTCAGAGCTACAACCTGTAGTAAATACTCTGGTCTGTCAGAGCTACAACCTGTAGTAAATACTCTGGTCTGTCAGAGCTACAACCTGTAGTAAATACTCTGGTCTGTCAGAGCTACAACCTGTAGTAAATACTCTGGTCTGTCAGAGCTACAACCTGTAGTAAATACTCTGGTTTGTCAGAGCTACAACCTGTAGTAAATACTCTGGTCTGTCAGAGCTACAACCTGTAGTAAATACTCTGGTCTGTCAGAGCTACAACCTGTAGTAAATACTCTGGTCTGTCAGAGCTACAACCTGTAGTAAATAATCTGATCTGTCAGAGCTACAACCTGTAGTAAATACTCTGGTCTGTCAGAGCTACAACCTGTAGTAAATACTCTGGTCTGTCAGAGCTACAACCTGTAGTAAATACTCTGATCTGTCAGAGCTACAACCTGTAGTAAATACTCTGGTCTGTCAGAGCTACAACCTGTAGTAAATACTCTGATCTGTCAGAGCTACAACCTGTAGTAAATACTCTGGTCTGTCAGAGCTACAACCTGTAGTAAATACTCTGATCTGTCAGAGCTACAACCTGTAGTAAATACTCTGGTCTGTCAGAGCTACAACCTGTAGTAAATACTCTGATCTGTCAGAGCTACAACCTGTAGTAAATACTCTGGTCTGTCAGAGCTACAACCTGTAGTAAATACTCTGATCTGATGCTGCGCTGTCGGCTGATAGAATGCCAGTTCCTGAATTCTCGTCCGAGTGGAGAAGTGCAGCTGAAGCACACAATTAGTCTGATGCCGAGTAGAAATTACAATAAGAAGCATTTTGTGTTTACAAAACGCAGTAAGAGATTTCTTATGCGTTTTATCCGTGTTTCCCTGTGTGAAAAATTAAGAATTCTGTGTTAACGCTGTCAGAGCTACAGCCCCTAACTTTAACTTGCAAGTTATCTAAGTAAGTTACTGAATTATTAAGGTGACGCGGCATCATATTTGGTAAGCTTTCTGCCGTGTTTGAGAAGTCAAAGCCCTTTGGATGAGTTTTACCACTGCTATCTTTTGATTTCCTTGCGTTTTTTTGTCCCGCGGTTCTCAGCCCTTCTGCTCCTCCCCATCTTCTATGAGCAGAGCAGGCAGGCCCGTTGCCCTAGCGACTCCAGACTCCATCCAGACACAGTGTGTAGCCTACACATGCTGCTTCAGAGCCAGTACCGTCTTTCCTTCAGACAAGCACAGGTCAAAACGTTGTTCATTTGCACAATGTCTCTCGTTCACAATATCTCTCATTCACATTTGCTTGTAAACGTCCAAACTCAACAAACATGACATTGAGCAGCTCCTACCTATATACTGTATGTGTAAAACACAACAAACATGACATTGAGCAGCTCCTACCTATATACTGTATGTGTAAAACACAACAAACATGACATTGAGCAGCTCCTACCTATATACTGTATGTATAAAACACAACAAACATGACATTGAGCAGCTCCTACCTATATACTGTATGTGTAAAACACAACAAACATGACATTGAGCAGCTCCTACCTATATACTGTATGTATAAAACACAACAAACATGACATTGAGCAGCTCCTACCTATATACTGTATGTATAAAACACAACAAACATGACATTGAGCAGCTCCTACCTATATACTGTATGTATAAAACACAACAAACATGATATTGAGCAGCTCCTACCTATATACTGTATGTATAACTTCATGAGCTGGATTGACTGTCTTTGCAATTCGTTTATTTTCGTTTGCTCTCGTTAGCATATATTATCATACCCAATAGACGTTTTTTGGTGCCCCTTTTGTACTAAGCCGGTAATACCGTATATCCCAGTATGAGAGGACAGTATGATGATATGAAAATCTGGGTACTGCCCAACCCTAGAGGAAATAACACACTATTGGCTCTAATGTGTCCATGGTAGAAATGCTAAAAGAAGGCTAGTGCCACTGAATAGTGGGTAGTCAGCAAAAAACAGGGTGAAAAAGGTTGGTCTACGACCACTAGCTAACCATTGCCTTCATACACACAAAAACAATCAGACACTGTGCTTCACTCACAAGATCTAAATTAGCCAGGAGCCATAGAGGAAAACTGAACAACATAGCTGGATGTGTGTACTGTACTAGACTTTACTGTTATCATACTGTAATATACTATACTGATATCATACTGTACTTTCATCATACTGTTCTATACTGTACTGTTATCATACTGTACTATATTGTTATCATACTGTACTATACTGTACTTTCATCATACTGTCCTATACTGTACTATAATATATTGTTACCATACTATACTGTACTGTTGCCATACTGTACTATACTGTTATCATACTGTATTATACTGTTATCATACTGTATTATGGTGTTATCATACTGTACTATAGTGTTATCATACTGTACTAATGTGTTATCATACTGTACTATAGTGTTATCATACTGTACTAATGTGTTATCATACTGTACTGTGTTATCATAATGTACTAAT
>NC_138318.1:22725000-22897500 GCF_965601325.2 Salmo salar | reverse complement strand
ACCTCCCATGTCTTTGTGGTTGAATCTGTGCATGAAATTCACTGCCCGACTAAGGAACCTTGCAAATAATTGTATGTGTGGGGTACAGAGATGAGGTAGTCATTAAAAAATCCTATTAAACACTATTATTGCACAGAGTCAATGCAACTTATTGTGACTTGTTAAGCACATTTTTACTCCTGAACTTTAGGCTCGCCATAACAAAGGGTTTGAATACTTATTGACTCAAGACATTTCAGCTTTTCATTTTAAATTCATTTGTAAACATTTCTAAAAACATGATTCCACTTTGACACTATGGGGATTGTGTGAAAGACCAGTGACACAAAAAGTATATATTTTAAACATTAATTAACTCTGGGACCACACAGAAAATGTTTGGGAATAATGGATCATTTAAGTGATAATGCCTGATTAGCGGTGTTTGGAGGATATTGGCAAGGGTCTGTCTCAGGCCGGCAAACCGTGCCAACATATACTCCAAACACCGGCTTCGAGGGCATTATCACTTTTATACAACAGGTTACCAACACAATCAAATAATGATTGACATATTTTAATTAAAAATGTATTTTGATAAATGTATTTATACTATTTCATCCTTCCACAAGATATAGTCCCAACACAAATCTAGGGTTGCTACCCAAGCCGGCTGGTCGTTCGTTCTATTGGTTCGGTTGCCAGAAACGCGACCCAGTCGTTCGTTCTAAATGTTCGATTGCCATACTGGCTGGCAACGTTCTTATCCCTTGCTTGCTAGCTAGCCAACTACGGCTAACTTACAGTCACGTCAAATATAAAAAGAATGACAACAGTAGCTGCATTTGCATTTGTTTAAGCTGTTTTCTAGTGACAGTTATTTGGATACATTCATAACATTGTGCTAATGAGGCGCGATTTCGCCTGGCACAGAAAATGTGCTCTCTCGTCAGGACACTGTTGTTCAGAGGAGCTAGCCAACAACTCAGCTAACACAATCACTTCAAACACTGAAGCTTTAAAGACTGCAAACTAACTGCACTTCGTTTCGTTTTACCTTTTTTCAATTGACACTTTTTTGTATATATCCATCGAAATTATTACAACTGATTCATGATTTTGACTGGCTGAGAAACGCTGCCTGCCTGTCTGTCTCGTTCCAACTCCCGACCCCTACACGTTCATTACTATGGGACAGCTGGAGATCGAATTTGAATATTGATTTTTGTTTGCAAATGTCGGAGAGATGGTCGCAACCCAGTCTCTCATTGATTATGTACTATATGTACAAATTAGCACAATGTTTGTGTGTACTAATAGCACGCACTCTTGGTATTTGTACATATAGTACATACTTAATGAGAGACTGGGTTGGAGAGACAGACACCAAGGTTTATAAAAATCTCAGCTGCTGAAAACTAACGGTTAGTCTAAAAGAAATGTAAGATAATGTCTAGATACTTTTTATAGCGGAGATCAAGTTTATAATTTGCCTGGCTGAGTTGATGAGACAGTGGATTGCTCAATCAGATGGAACCAAGTAAATAAACATTTTAAAGTCATAGCTGAATGCACTTTTAACCAATCAGCATTTAGGATTAGACCCACCCGTTGTATAATTGATGATACATACTCCTATAAAATTTTAATCATGCTATGGAAATCACCTAATGATTTCATGTCATGTGTCTGTAAACTCCCCAGATGAGACACTTAAACTGGGAAATAAATACTTTTATTCAATTTGATGGGAACAATGGTAGAACAATCAAAATAATCCCAGGTGGGTAATTCCCAAATTTCACTCAGTATGACATGATTCATTTATATGAAAAGGCAATGTGGAATTTCACTGAGAGAGGAAATAGAAAAGGTCTCAGCAAGGTTTATACAAATCTCCACTGTTGAAAACGAAATGTTAGTCTAAAAGAAATGCGAGATAATATCTAGATGCTTTTTATAGTGGAGATCAACATTTCTTGAGCTATTTCTTATGTTTCTCCTTAAACAAAAAGTTAAGAAGAAATGATATTCTTGAAAATAAAGTTATTGGAAATGTTCTGAATTCCAAGATAGCTAGGGCAGTGAGAGAAAAACTTCATGAAAGCAATTCACTCATAAACATTTTTTTAACCAGACAAGTCAGTTAAGAACACATTCTTATTTACAATGACAGCCTAGGAACAGTGGGCTAACTGCCTTGTTCAGAACAACAGATTATTTTTTTTACCTTGTCAGGTCAGGGTTTTGATCGAGCAACCTTTTGTTTACTGGCCCAACACTCTAACCACTAGGCTACCTGCCACCCCAGGTACTTCATCTGAAAGTTTCACCCTTTGTCCCTAAACCCTGAGCCCTTGCATGACGTTTTACATCGTAACATCTGAGTGCACCTTAAATGTCCCTTGACCAAGCAAGGGAGAGTTATGATCGGAAAGCAAAGTTCTTGGTGGAAGTCTTGAAATTGAACTTTAAAACAACCAACCTAAAGCTGCAAAATCAAATCAAATCAAATTGTATTAGTAACATGCGCCGAATACAACAGGTGTAGACCTTACAGTGAAATGCTTACTTACAAGCCCCTAATCAACAATGCAGCTGAAAAAACACAAATAAGAAATAAAAGTAACAAGTAGTTAAAGAGCAGCAGTAAAATAACAATAGTGACACTGTATACAGGGGGTACCGGTACAGAGTCAATAAGCGGGGGCACCGGTTAGTCGAGGTAATTGAGTTAATATGTAAATGTAGGTAGAGTTATTAAAGTGACTATGCATAGATAATAACTGAGAGTATGCAGTCTGGGTAGACATTTGATTAGATGTTCAGGAGTCTTATGGCTTGGGGGTAGAAGCTGTTTAGAAGCCTATTGGACCTAGACTTGGTGCTCCGGTACCGTGCAGTAGCAGAGAGAACAGTCTATGACTAGGGTGGCTGGAGTCTTTGACAATTTTTAGGGCCTTCCTCTGACACCGCCTGGTATAGAGGTCCTGGATGGCAGGCAGCTTGGCCCCAGTGATGTACTGGGCTGTACGCACTACCCTCTGTAGTGCCTTGCGGTCGGAGGCCGAGCAGTTGCCATACCAGGCAGTGATGCAACCAGTCATGATGTTGCTACAGTTACCCATTACTGGCTAGCTAGTTTTATAGTTTGGTCATTTATTCCAATACATTTCAGAATTCCCCAAAATATGTTTATAATGCTAGCTACGTTTTACAGTGTCCTTACTACTAGACTAAGTCAATTTGCCAACGCTAAAATCAATTAACACGCCAATGCATATCAAGCCTAGACGATAGTGCAGATCTAGTGTTGAACATCCAGTTCAAAAAATGTGGTATGTCTAAGTAGACAGCTCACAGCCACTCTGTGTATGAAATGAGCTCAATCAACACCTTTCTATGAGGATGCCTAGTGGCAAAGTGGCCTGATCATTTAGCATGGAGTCAGCACGCAAATGGTGATAGCACGACAACGTTTTCTAATCTGCACTTTCCTAATTTCTTTGTAGAAACATATTTGATTTTAGGACAAACAACTAAGTAAACTCATTCTCAAAATCTGATATACACCTATACCCTGATCTCATTTTTACATTTTAGTTGTTAAGTTGACGCTCTTATCCAGAGAGACTTACAGGAACAATTAGGGTTAAGTGCCCTCCTCAAGGGCACATTGACAGATTTTTCACTTAGTCATATGGGGGATTCGAAACAGCGACCTTTTGGTTACAGGCCCAATGCTCTTAACAGATTGGGCCAGTACCTGTTCCTCCTCCCACCTATGTCTGTAACCTCTAATCAAGGACTTTGGCACACTCAGAGGCATGGCGCACTTTGAGTGTCTTTAAAGGGACTGTCTCTGGTTCTACAGAGGTCTATTCAGAAATGTTTTTTTCACTGGGGACAACCCCCTGAGGTGAAGATGCACAGGGTTAATTGAGGGAGTGAGATCGGATTTACGGGATCCATCCAACAGTTCATGTGCAGAGAATTAGTCAGCTCACTGTTTTAATCTGTAGATGGACTCACATTAAAATCAACATGCAAATGACACCTGTTCCCCACTTCTTTTCTCGTGCCTCATTTACATATGAGCAGCTTTTGGTTTGCCTCTTTGAAAATGTCAGCGCAGATAACAATCAATGGGAGTGGCTGTACATTGTATTGTCCTTAGAATGCAACTGTTTTGAAACTATTGCCTTCTCAGTTTCAATGGGCATGATGCTCCTGTGACCCAATGACATGTGCCTTAATTTCTTAGTCACCATTTGAGGGACAGCACATTCATATGAATGTTTTTCTCTTGTCAAAGCTATTTTCTTATCATGGAAGACTTCTGTTTTTCTCAATCGTGTACAAGAATTTCTTGGAACAATGTTGATTTTCAAAACAGTTTACACAAGACACAGAACCTTGTGGCCTTTTGCAAAACAGTAAATACATTTTCAAAATGTAGTTGCCATCTCAAAACATAAATATGCTGAACAAAAATATAAACACAACATGTAAAATATTGGTCCCATGTTTCATAGGCTGAAATAAAAGAGCAAAGACATTTTCCATACGCACAAAAACCTATTTTCTTCTCAAATGTTGTGCACAAATGTGTTTGCATCCCTGATAGTGAGCATTTCTTCTTTGCCAAGATAATATAGCCATCTGACAGGTGTGGCATATCAAGAAGCTGATTAAACAGCATGACACAGGTGCACCTTGTGCTGGGGACAATTTATTTAAAGGGGGAGATCAAGCTGATCCTAACTGTTATAGGTCTATTTCTATTTTGCCCTGTTTATCAAAAGTGTTGGAAAAACTTGTCAATAATCAACTGACTGGCTTTCTTGATGTCTATAGCATTCTCTCTGGTATGCAACCTGGTTTCCGCTCAGGTTATGGATGTGCCACTGCAACCTTAAAGGTCGTCAATGATGTCACCATTGCCCTTGATTCTAAGCAAAGTTGTGCTGCTATTTTTATTGACTTGGCCAAGTCTTTTGATACGGTAGACTATTCCATTCTTGTGGGCTGGCTAAGGAGTATTGGTGTCTCTGAGGGGTCTTTGGCCTGGTTTGCTAACTACTTCTCTCAAAGAGTGCAGTGTATAAACAACATAGCTCAGGCAGTAGGAAACTCTCTCATCCGTTTATATGCAGATGATACAGTCTTATACTCAGCTGGCCCCTCCCCGGATTTTGTGTTGAATGCTCTTCAACAAAGCTTTCTTAGTGTCCAACAAGCTTTCTCTGCCCTTAACTTTGTTCTGAACACCTCAAAAACAAAAGTCAAGTGGTTTGGTAAGAAGAATGCCCCTCTCCCCACAGGTGTGATTACTACCTCTGAGGATTTAGAGCTGGAGGTAGTCACCTCATACAAGTACTTGGGAATACGGCTAGACGGTGCACTGTCCATCTCTCAGCACATATCAAAGCTGCAGTCTAAAGTTAAACCTAGACTTGGTTTCCTCTATCGTAATCGCACCTCTTTCACCCAGCTGCCAAACTAACCCTGATTCAGATGACCATCCTACCCATGCTAGATTACGGAGACATCATTTATAGATCAGCAGGTAAGGGTGCTCTCGAGCGGCTAGATGTTCTTTACCATTCGGCCATCAGATTTTCCACCAATGGTCCTTATAGGGCACATCACTGCGCTCTATACTCCTCTGTAAACAGGTCATCTCTGTATACCCGTCGCAAGACACACTGGTTGATGCTTATTTATTAAACCGTCGTAGGCCTCACTCCCTTCATCTGAGATATCTACTGCAGCCCTCATCCTCCACATACAACACCCGTTCTGCCAGTCACATTCTGTTAAAGGTCCCCAAAGCACACACATCCCTTGGTCGCTCGTCTTTTCAGTCCGCTGCAGCTCAGCTAGTGACTAGAACGAGCTGCAACAAATACTCAAACTGGACAGTTTTATCTCAATCTCTTCATTCAAAATCTCAATAAGGGACACTCTTACGGACATGCTTTGCATGATGTATTGTTGTCTCAACCTTCTTGCCCTTTATGCTGTTGTCTGTGCCCAATAATGTTTGTACCATGTTTTGTGCCGCTGCCATCTTGTGCTGCTACCATGTTGTTGTCATGTTGTGTTGCTACCATGCAGTGTTGTCATGTGTTGCTGCCTTGCTATGTTGTTGTCTTAGGTCTCTCTTTATGTAGTGTTGTGTTGTCTCGCTTGTCATGGTGTGTGTTTTGTCCTATATCTTTTATTTTTTTAAATCCCAGCTCCCGTCCCCGCAGGAGGCCTTTTGCCTTTCGGTAGGCCGTCATTATAAATAGGAATTTGTTCTTAATTTAACTGACTTGCCTAGTTAAATAAAGGTTAAATAAATAAAATACAAATAAAAGGCCACTCTAAAATGTGCAGTGTTGTCATACAGCACAATGCCACAGATTTCTCACGTTTTGAGGGAGCGTACAATTGGCACACTGACTGCAGGAATGTCCATCAGAGCTGTTGCCAGAGAATTGAATGTTGATTTCTCTACCAGAGAATTTGGCTGTACGTCCAACTGGCCTCACAACCGCAGACCATGTGTAACCACGCCAGCCCAGGACCTCCACATCCGGATTCTTCACCTGTGGGATCGTTTGACATTAGCCACCCGGACAGCTGATGAAACTGTGGGTTTGCACAAGAAAAACAATTCTCCACAAACTCTCAGCTCATCTGCGTGCTCGTCGTACTCACCAGGGTCTTGACCTGACTGCAGTTCGGTGTCGTAACCGACTTCATTGTGCAAATGCTCACCTTCGATTGTCACTGGCATTCTGGAGAAGTGTGCTCTTCACGGATGAATCCTGATTTCAACTATACTGGGCAGATGGCGTTGTGTGGGTGAGCGGTTTGCTGATGTCAATATAGTGAACAGAGTGCCCCATGGTGGCGGTGGTGTTATCGTATGGGCAGGCATAAGCTACAAACACAATTGCATTTTATCGATGGCAATTTGAATACACAGAGATACAGTGACAAGATCCTGAGGCCCATTGTCGTGCCATTCATCTGCGCCATCACCTCATGTTTCAATATGATAAGGCACGGCCCCATGTCCCAAGGATCTGTACACAATTCCTGGAAGCTGAAAATGTCCCACTTCTTCCATGGCCTGCATACTCACCAGACATGTCACCCATTGAGCATGTTTGGGATGCTCTGGATCGACGTGTACGACAGTGTGTTCCAGTTCCCGCCAATATCCAGCAACTTCGCACAGCCATTGAAGAGGAGTGGGACAACATTCCACAGGCCACAATCAACAGCCTGATCAACTCTATGCAAAGGAGATCTGTCGCGCTGCATGAGGCAAATTATGGTCACACCAGATACTGACTGGTTATCTGATCCACATCTCTACCTTTTTTCAAAGGTATCTGTGACCGACAGCTGCATATCTGTATTCCCAGTCATGTGAAATCTATAGATTAGGGCCTAATGAATTTATTTACATTTCCTTATATACCTCAGTAAAATCTTTGAAAATGTTGTATGTTGCGTTTATATTTTTATGCAGTATATACATTCATCAAAACCATATATCAGCAAAATTGCAAATACATTCATCAAAAGAACATGACTGTCTGCAAAGGGTGACAAAATGGTAAAACATCATCCAAAACACAACCAAAACAAACTGAAAATGCATCCAAAAAGTTTGTAGTCACACACTTGATATAGTCATTGTATGCAAGAAATATGGGACCAAATACTGAAGACATTCAGACTGGTTAAGGTGTTGGTTTGACAGTTGCTGGACCTGGGTTCAAGTCCCAGTTGGGGCTACAGCAACCCCTTGAATTCCATACAATATACTTTCATGGTCGGTTTCATTGACTTCTCCATATTTTTACCTACAACATCTGAGTCCGTTGGAGAGGATCACCTCTGATCTACAAATAGTATTCCTTGCAAAATAATAGGTTTTGTGCGATTTAATATTCACAGAGCTACGCTTCCCATGGCTTATGCAATCCCTCAACCACATGCCAGACATTGATTGATTGATTGATTAATTGGAGACAGCTTGTGCCAATTACAGAACATTTCCTAGGATTTCCTACCTTCAGCAACACTAGTAAATAATGCTGGAAATGCCAGTGAAAGCAGTGCCTCAAAAAGTGCCCCAAAACTCCTGGTCCTAGTCATACCGTACTTCATACTCATACATGATCATGATGCAAAATGAAACTGTACGTCTCATTTACAGCAGGTACTTAAGGTTATTCACCCCATAGGCATAGTGTACATAGTTACCATGATCACCTTGTTTGTCTTGCTTTTGAATAACATGGTCAGCGTTGGTTACACCCACTGCCGATTGCAAAAAAAGAGCTCGCAGCTCAACTTCCTGAATTGAAACAGAATACAAGAGAGTCCTGATCTAGAAGAATTTCACATAGGCCTACCATAAACCTACGTTTTAAACCTTGATAATGTGCAACAATGGGGTAACTGCCAGGTGATAACACAGCCACCCACTTTGAATGCAAAGTTATTTTCAGACCACCACATCTGCCCACCTGCCATGTCAACGGCTGTTGGCTGACTTAGGGAGAATCTCAATTGCATTCTCCTCACGTCCTCTCTCCTTGCCTCCTTCTCAAAACCCATTGGAGAAGGTCAAAGGGGAGGGAGGCGAGTAGAGAGGACGCGAGGTGTATGCAATTGAGATTCTCCCCTAGTACCCACGCTAACGCTATTCCTCCCTCCCACGCACTCCTGAAATGTCACCTCTGCCCAACAACATATATCCCCACCCTCACCCTAACGCTCCCTCAGCAGCGGTAGCTTCTGATGAAGACTTTCCTTTCAGCTGTGACTCAACTGTGAGGATTCTGAAGGGGGTTGCCTGCTTTTCAAGCACTATGGGCCACGGCCGTGAGAGGTCAGACGTGTGGGTTTACTTTCAGAATTACATTGTTAGAAAGAGTGAAAAAAAATAAATGAGAATTTTGTTAAAGTGAAACACATGTGTGTGTGAGAACCAAAATGCTTTAGAAACGTAATGTGGATGGTTTAGCTAAAAATATGAGCAAGTCAATGTGGTAGTGTTTAGCTGCACTTTGGCACAGGCCCATATGTCTCCACTGGAAAACACACCACACATCAGTAATAGAATCACTCTAAAAACAGAAAACACAGAATAATGTCATTTTTGAAAACCAATCATTGAGCAATATCCAGTCACCCACATACGAAATGTAGAAGTATGTTCTGTAGAGTTTGTTCACACACACGCAAGCACACACACACACACGCAAGCACACACACACACGCAAGCACACACACACACACACACACACACAGTTTGTTGATACGCAAGCACACGCACATATACACACACAGTGTTGAAATAAGCAACAAGACAATGTCAGGTTTTCTTAATAAAAATAATTCATTTCAGGACAACATATAAATAAGTATTGAAACGCACAATACAGATAATATTTGATATGAATAAATACTTAACAAACAAAACAAAGCTTTTCATACAATACCCTATTATTGAAAGGTTACACAAAAATGTATCTCACAACTTTTGCATGTTTTGTTACAACTTTGCGTGTTTACGTCTAACATTGGAATGTCCCTATGCATGTCAAGGAAAGTACCATCCTAAATTCCGGAGCAGCTTATTAAGTATTGTGCAAGTAGTATGTGATGATCAGAGTTCCGACCCATAACCAAAGAGCATGTACTCCTTTGATGTCTCGTAATGAACTGACAACTAATTGCCCTTATATTATGTTTATCATCTGATTAAAGACCAGATCTCTGTCTAGGCTACCATAAATCAAATTTTTAACAGACGTCAGATATGCATATTGAACAGACGTTCTTTTGTTTCAACGTTGCGTTGGTTAAGAGGTCACGAGAATGCTTTGTAGATGATGGCACGTTTTTTTGGCAGGAACAAAAATGTCAGTTCAAATATATAGATATAAAAGAAGAAAAGGAATGTCAGTTTGCTTGCGCATATCACACAGGTGTGAGTATTGGAGTGAGGCATCGTGTGAGCAGAGCAGATTTCAGCAGAGCCCCTATGATGAAGAGGTACTGTACTGCAAGCCAGTTTCTACGGGTGGAGAGGTATTTTACTGTAGGCTGGGGCCTACCAGCTCATGGTAGCTAAGAGCACTGGCTGCCATGCCACAGCTACATGGTGTGAACCAAGCCAAGGGGGTGTGTTGCTCTTTCGTTTTTTTCCCCACAGGTGTATTTGTTTACCTTCTCTTGGCCTCCCTCCCTTCTCTGACTGAGGTATTGAGCTCTAAGGGGATTTCTCCTGCACTTATGTTTTCTTTCCTTTCCTTTCAAACACACACTCCTTTCTTCACTGGCAATCCCCTTGGACGAGATCAACTGAACTCTGCTCTTATCTTTCTCTGTAAGTTAGTCATTAACTAGGAGTCTGTGTGAAGGTAATTGCCCAGCATTAACAGAGGCCACATATAGAACATACTGTAACGCGGTACAACTCTCAGGGCAAGCATTAACTTGTATTTCTACAGTACAGATACAAAAGTGGTCAACAGCAAACAAGAACACAACCACAAAAGGCAACAGCATCTGTACTGCCAGCAGACATCTATGCGGCGGTGGGAGAGGTTGAATATTATTGAGTTCTAACTACTGTTTTCTCTGTCATGTCACAGAACCTCCATGTTTGATTTCTGTACAAGTAGCACCATACTTTTAAGGGTCCTGCCCACTCGCAAATGCTCAGATACTGTACATTAGCTGTCTAGGTAGGTGCAGTTTTTGAGACTGTAACTACTCCTGTTTAAACCCGAATTTTGACTAAACAAACTCATTTTGGCAGTGCGTGATGGCTTTGGCACAGCTTTGCACTTGTCAGAACTTTGGTCGATGAGGTTCTTAAACAAAAGCTGTGGTTTATCACATTATTGTGTAGGTAGCTAGCTGCTTGATAGATAATTCCTTGGCCGTATTATTAAGCAGTTTACACATTGCGCTTTTTTCAAGATACAATCAGTAGTCCATCATGATACAGTATGTACTTAGATACATACTGTACATATGTTGTCAGTTTTCTGACACGTATACCTCACTTCTCGTCCTGTACACGTGAGATAATAATAATTGCACTAAGAGGTATTCTGCCGGCCATTTCTACTGCCCCCGCTCTTCATGAACACATTTTAAAATGGGCTTTTGGCCGTAAGGTCACTAGTTTCAGAGATGCATTGACGAGCATCGTGGCACGGCCATTTTAATCTTCCCCAAACCTCTGGGCTCACCCCCTGTAGATCTGCTTAAAGAGGTCACATTCATTACAGTAGCCTTGCTTCTCTTGGTTAGCATAGTGGTCACAGCCTAAGGTTTTACAGCGCTGCTTTGTCTTCTCTTTAGGTGCCCCTGCCCTCTCCCTGCGACTCTCTCTCTGCCCCCGCGTGTTCCGCGTGTGGCACTCTGGACACAGGTCTGTGCAGCCAGGGGAGATGTTACTGCAGCCACTCCGCCTACACGTCGCCTGGGTCTGGGTCTGGGTCTGGGTCTGGGTCTGTCTGGTTCTGTCTCTTTCTGGTTTAGCTGTTCGCTGCAGAGAGAGAGAAAAACAGAGGAACATTGTCACTTGTGGAAGCAAATCATTCTATCTGATCTAAGACTTGTATTTACTCTCTGAAACATTGTAAAAAAAATGATCTGCAAATCAAAATGTGGTGTACAGCCACTGACCCCTGTGTGAGAGGGAGGGAGACACTCACCATGACCAGTGGAGGGGAGTGGGTGCCGGGAGCCCTGGTAGCAGCCTGGTTGAGCCTGGTGCTCTGCTCCTTTACGTAGCACTTGTTGCAGTAGCCCTCCAGCATGACCTTGCCCATGGCCCCACAGTCCGTGCCCCGACAGCGCGAAGCATCCTGGAAACCTGCCTCTGACGCGTGACGACTCTGGATTGGAGCAGGGGGAGGATGAGGGGTCGCCACTGGGGGAGGTGAACACAGCGAAACCACACGTCAAACTCACATATGACCACACACAATATCAACTTATCTTGAGATTCCAGTAAATTTGCAGCTTTCCCAGTACTGTCTGGTGTAAACATTTTGTTTGTTTCATGTTGTCTCTAAGTATACTGATATAAGTAGATTAATAGTAGACATGACAGCTGTGGGTTTTATGTGGCCTGATTCCCTTTGATGAAATCAATGTTTTGCTGGGAAATTATTAGAAAAGCATTTCTTGTTAAAATGACTATGAACAAGTGGCTGATTAGACTTACGGTGGTTGGTTTGATAGTCCACATAACAGATGGTGCAGAATCCAAGATTCTGTTGAGTCCCAAAGAACTGGCATCCCGACCTCTTACAGGGCCGGCCAGACGTGTGGCCGTTGAGAGCCGAGGTCCCTGAGCGCTCAGAGTCCCTTGGCTGGGGCTGGGTCCATAACGACCCAGAGGAGGCCTCTATCCTGGCTGCTGCCGGTGGCTGGGGATCCTCGCCCCTCTCCGTAGCAGTCCTCTGGAGACACGGGGGGCACAGTCCGTTAAATATCCTGAAGGCCTTCTGGTGGCACACGTTGCACCGCTCTGTCTCCTGCTCCCGTCCCGCGCCCCACTGGGGCCAGCCGAGGTGGGCAGGCAGGGGGAGGCCCGAGGGGCCCTCAGCAGTGGGTGCATTCTGCCGGGTGTTGAAGCAGCGTTCACACAGACCATCGTGCTCCACGCTGAGGGTGAAAAGGCAGCCGGGTGTCTTGCACTTCATGGCGTGGGTCTCGCTGTACAGGCTGAGGCTGGGCGCCGTGGGTGGGGGAGGGACGGAGCGCGGGCTGGTTAACACCGCCCGGCAGCCACTACTACACTCTGGCTCACAAGCCTGACCACCGCCTTTCGTAGGAGCGGCCTCTATCCTCCCGTTGGGCTGGCCCTGGCGTTTCTCAAAGCACTCGTGGCAGTGTGGCTGGGTGTCCACGGAGACGTAGAAGGTGCATCGTGGTGTGGCACAGCGGATCTCGATAAGGGACAGCTGGGACACGGAGAAGGGGGGTGGTCTATGGGGCTGGGCGGCCCACAGTTGGTCCTTGTCCTCCTGCCAGCGCTTGTACTCGTGGTTGACCAACTGGAGGTAGTCCTCCATCAGGTTCATGTCCTCAGGCAGGTTCCCTTCATCCAGCCTGGGAGAGGCAACATGGAACACACTCAGAACTATTGATAGGCTAATCACACACCTCTCGGCCAGGTCCACAATATTGACAATTGGTTCTCAACTGACCCACCCGATTAAATAAAGTAAATACAAATGAAGTACTATTATGCCACAAACATACTTTTAAAAACAGATTTGTTGTGCTTTTTAAACAGTGCTTTATATCCTGTTCTCTGTAGTTCCCCATGCCTCTAGTGTCCTACCCACCTGGCAGCATTGATGATGCGTGTGGTATCGTAGCCCAGTCCAATGACAGGGATCTCAATCAGCATCAGGTAGTCCTTCAGCAGCCTCTCCTTCTGCGTCTGCTCCTTCTCCATCAGGAAGTGCACCTTGAGCTCCTCGAAGCCCCCGCGACCCGGGTTGATCAGCGGCACCGCTCGGATCTCTGGGGCACACAGTCATAATAATAATACATGAATAATACATAGGTGTTAGGTATATACCACTTTTCTGGGACCCAATGACGCTGTACAACAAAAACAGCAGAAGAAATGACTAAATGTAGTAGGATGCGGTATATAGGTCACATTCACCCTCATTCTACAAGCACTCCTCAACAGGGTAATCTATCAATGACAGTTACTGTACACACCCGGGCCACTGTCTTTGATGGTGATGAGGGGGGCAAAGTGCTGGGAGTCGTAGCCGAGCACTATGGGGTACTTGTAGCACTCCCCTGGAGGCCAGTGCAAAGGCAGGTAGATGCCCCCCACATTGAGGGGAGAGAAGGAGGAGCAGGATTTCATGCTGCGTAGCACCTGGTCTATAAGGATACAGCCATGAGTTAGATACTGGACACCATACTTGACTGACTGCTTCTACCGCAATAGTAGACAGACCTACAGAAAGAGGTACAGAAACTGTACACACCAGACCAGGGTCAAAATAATTTGTCAAACACTTTCAAAAATGTGTGCTTGAGTTTGACCTGTACAATTGAACCAACAGAATAGAGACGGAGCATACTTGTACAATGTAAACAGAACTTCTGATGAACTGAATGATGAAAGGCTCCATTGAGAAAGGCTGTACCTGCGATGACGATGATGGGCCTGCGGAGGATGTTTGAGAGGACAAAGATGTGTATGTCTTCGAGGGAGTCAAACTGCAGCCCGTTGCTGCTGGATACAGGTGATGCCATCTTGATGATCTTCTCCCATTCCTCCTCCCAATTCTGAAAATAAAAAACACTTTGAGTTAGGCTGCTTTGAACATTATGATACTACTAACAGGTGATAGTACTAAAAGACCTGGGCGATACCACTAACAGGTGATACTACTAACAGACCTGGGAGATACCACTAACAGGTGATACTACTAACAGAACTGGGCGATACCACTAACAGGTGATACTACTATCAGACCTGGGAGATACCACTAACAGGTGATACTACTAACAGACCTGGGAGATACCACTAACAGGTGATACTACTAACAGACCTGGGAGATACCACTAACAGGTAATACTACTAACAGACCTGGGAGATACCACTAACAGGTGATACTACTAACAGACCTGGGAGATACCACTAACAGGTGATACTACTAACAGACCTGGGAGATACCACTAACAGGTGATACTACTAACAGAACTGGGCGATACCACTAACAGGTGATACCACTAACAGGTGATACCACTAACAGGTGATACTACTAACAGACCTGGGAGATACCACTAACAGGTGATACTACTAACAGAACTGGGCGATACCACTAACAGGTGATACTACTAACAGACCTGGGAGATACCACTAACAGGTGATACTACTAACAGAACTGGGCGATACCACTAACAGGTGATACTACTAACAGACCTGGGAGATACCACTAACAGGTGATACTACTAACAGACCTGGGAGATACCACTAACAGGTGATACTACTAACAGACCTGGGAGATACCACTAACAGGTGATACTACTAACAGACCTGGGAGATACCACTAACAGGTGATACTACTAACAGGTGATACTACTAACAGAACTGGGCGATACCACTAACAGGTGATACTACTAACAGACCTGGGAGATACCACTAACAGGTGATACTACTAACAGACCTGGGCGATACCACTAACAGGTGATACTACTAACAGGTGATACTACTAACAGACCTGGGCGATACCACTAACAGGTGATACTACTAACAGAACTGGGAGATACCATTAACAGGTGATACTACTAACAGACCTGGGAGATACCACTAACAGGTGATACCACTAACAGACCTGGGAGATACCACTAACAGGTGATACTACTAACAGGTGATACCACTAACAGGTGATACCACTAACAGGTGATACTACTAACAGACCTGGGAGATACCACTAACAGGTGATACCACTAACAGGTGATACTACTAACAGACCTGGGAGATACCACTAACAGGTGATACTACTAACAGACCTGGGCGATACTACTAACAGGTGATACTACTAACAGACCTGGGCGATACCACTAACAGGTGATACTACTAACAGACCTGGGAGATACCACTAACAGGTGATACTACTAACAGACCTGGGAGATACCACTAACAGGTGATACTACTAACAGACCTGTGAGATACCACTAACAGGTGATACTACTAACAGACCTGGGAGATACCACTAACAGGTGGTACTACTAACAGACCTGGGCGATACTACTAACAGGTGATACTACTAACAGACCTGGGCGATACCACTAACAGGTGATACTACTAACAGAACTGGGAGATACCACTAACAGGTGATACTACTAACAGACCTGGGAGATACCACTAACAGGTGATACTACTAACAGACCTGGGAGATACCACTAACAGGTGATACTACTAACAGACCTGGGAGATACCACTAACAGGTGATACTACTAACAGACCTGGGAGATACCACTAACAGGTGATACTACTAACAGACCTGGGAGATACCACTAACAGGTGATACTACTAACAGACCTGGGAGATACCACTAACAGGTGATACTACTAACAGGTGATACTACTAACAGACCTGGGAGATACCACTAACAGGTGATACTACTAACAGACCTGGGAGATACCACTAACAGGTGATACTACTAACAGACCTGGGAGATACCACTAACAGGTGATACTACTAACAGACCTGGGTGATACTACTAACAGGTGATACTACTAACAGACCTGGGAGATACCACTAACAGGTGATACTACTAACAGAACTGGGAGATACCACTAACAGGTGATACTACTAACAGACCTGGGAGATACCACTAACAGGTGATACTACTAACAGACCTGGGAGATACCACTAACAGGTGATACTACTAACAGACCTGGGAGATACCACTAACAGGTGATACTACTAACAGACCTGGGAGATACCACTAACAGGTGATACTACTAACAGACCTGGGAGATACCACTAACAGGTGATACTACTAACATACCTGGGAGATACCACTAACAGGTGATACTACTAACAGACCTGGGAGATACTACTAACAGGTGATACTACTAACAGAACTGGGTGATACTACTAACAGGTGATACTACTAACAGACCTGGGAGATACCACTAACAGGTGATACTACTAACAGAACTGGGTGATACGACTAACAGGTGATACTACTAACAGACCTGGGAGATACCACTAACAGGTGATACTACTAACAGACCTGGGAGATACCACTAACAGGTGATACTACTAACAGACCTGGGAGATACCACTAACAGGTGATACTACTAACAGACCTGGGAGATACCACTAACAGGTGATACTACTAACAGACCTGGGAGATACCACTAACAGGTGATACTACTAACAGACCTGGGAGATACCACTAACAGGTGATACTACTAACAGACCTGGGAGATACCACTAACAGGTGATACTACTAACAGACCTGGGAGATACCACTAACAGGTGATACTACTAACAGACCTGGGAGATACCACTAACAGGTGATACTACTAACAGACCTGGGAGATACCACTAACAGGTGATACTACTAACAGACCTGGGTGATACTACTAACAGGTGATACTACTAACAGACCTGGGAGATACCACTAACAGGTGATACTACTAACAGACCTGGGAGATACCACTAACAGGTGATACTACTAACAGACCTGGGAGATACCACTAACAGGTGATACTACTAACAGACCTGGGAGATACCACTAACAGGTGATACTACTAACAGAACTGGGTGATACGACAACAGGTGATACTACTAACAGACCTGGGAGATACCACTAACAGGTGATACTACTAACAGACCTGGGAGATACCACTAACAGGTGATACTACTAACAGACCTGGGAGATACCACTAACAGGTGATACTACTAACAGACCTGGGAGATACCACTAACAGGTGATACTACTAACAGACCTGGGAGATACCACTAACAGGTGATACTAGTAACAGAACTGGGTGATACTACTAACAACACTTTCAAATACTTGGGCTGCACTTGACTTAGCTTGCCTGGTACAATAACAACAATGGAATAGGCCCAAAAGTGCAAACTCCAAACTAAATCAAGCACACATCTTACTTTACTTTCCAAGTATCTGACATTATGCAGTTATCATTATGCACCCAGGTCTGCTATAGTAACACCATCCTAGCCGTAGCGGGGCCTCCGTTCCTCACCATGGTGCTGTAACGCAGGCCAGTCTGGGTGAACTCCTGAGACTGCAGCAGCTCAGTCTGGAAACGGGCTCTGAAGTTGCCCGTGTCTGTCTCCTTTAGCACGCTGTACAGAGCCTTCCTCAGGACCAGGTCTGTGTCCTGCACCCCCAGCATGTACTGAGATGCAGCATGGAGAAGACAGTTCCCATCTCCTGCAACACACATATACAGCCATGAGAAATGGGGGTAGATATTACATACGGCACAGGATACCCACTAGAACACATGTAAACAAGAATAACATGACCTAGACAAGCGTAAGGAGGATATCACATCCTTTATTAATAACAAACCTGTGTCAACAAATATGTCGACTGACTTTATTATGTTGACGCATTCAACTTTGTACAACTCCGTCTGGTTTGAGCCAGACACGTACAGTAGATGTTAAGTTTATCTCCAGTCCTTTAATATGAATCTGTGTTTATGTGAAATACAAAGTGCCCATCCTCACATCACCACAGGTAATACTGCGAGTCATTAACGGCAAAACTATCCATCACAGACAAAGACCTGTATCGCTTGGAGAAAATAGTCTAAAAGGAGAGGGGATTTCCAGTCAAGCTCTCACAGCGCTCTTTAGGCATCCATTATATCTGACCATCATTCATCACCTTACAGAGGAAATATAAAAAGGCCTGAGAAAGTTTGATGTCACAGACATCAACATGACTAAATATTTTTGTGGTCTTTGAGAGACCAGAAAAAAACTTTGTGCAAGTACTGTATGTACTGTGGGCTTTGACACAGTAGCCTGGTCCCACACTTTATGTATCAGTCTTCTATTGTTGTCATCATGCCATACAACATGGCTAAAAAGGACTGGATCACTAGGCCTAAGACGCATACAGTATTGGTTTAAACTCTAACTGTATTTTAATTAGACTGTCGTATGGTCCCTTGGCACGTTAACACTGAAATAACCTAAACTAAATAAGCGAATGAAAGAACAGCCTTCAGTGATGACTGGAGAGGGTGACAGACAGGGGCTGAATGAGTAAATCAGGTAAATTACCAGTTGCGTATGCAGGTTTTAATCCAAGTTTAAGAAATCAATGGTAAACTGTATGGAGAAAATGTTGACTCCTATTGCAGGGCGGCGGGTCTTTTTGTCATTGTGAAACATCAGTGAGTACGGGGAGCCTAGCTCGTCTGAAATACCCTGCTGCCTGCCACACTAAAGAGAGGAATTTCCCTGAGTGTGGTTCTCTGTGACTAAGTGCCGTGAGGCTGCCATTCGACTCTTTCTTCCCTTGTCTGCTGCTCCATAGACATCAGACTCTGGACTTTCCAGAAGGGCGGAGCTTGGCTCGGCTGGAACGCTTTCTCTTTACGAGCTTCGCCAACGATCAGTAGAGGTCTCATTTTCGCGTGGGATGATATATTTTTATATTTACACACGCATATTTCTTTACTTAAAAAAGGAAGTTCTGAGTACTGACATGGAACACCTTCTGCCTTCCTCTTTTTTGTCTTCCGCCAGGCTGAAAAACCAGTCTGGGCCTGTAGAGGTGGACACTGTGTTGCACCACTGTTTTTACATATGTATTACTATATGTGCACCGCTATATATGTATTACTATGTGCACCACTATGTAATATGTACACCACTATTATACCTATGTAATATCTGCACCCCAGTCTGTAGATACCTGCTGCCAATAGAGGCAGGACATGAGCCTAGCAGGGATAAAAGGGAAAGGGGGCTAAAATGTTTTTTCTATTTCTATCCTTTAAATAATTTGATGTATGAGGAGAAAGCTTTCCGTCAGTAAAGGGAACATTCTACCCGAGCAACAACAAACCTCCGCACAGAACAGGAAATCTTGATTATGTTCCATCTTAAGGTTGAATCATACTGGACAAAAACATACTTCTGGTAAAAACACACTATGCTTGTTGTGTTGTCAGAATCTTCATATGTAGACGTAAAACCTATACCTGGGGTGTATTCAGTGATTTGAAAAGATTTGACATGTTGCAGATAGAAATGGAATGAGATCTGACACAATTGCCTATTTTAAATGATAAATGGCAATTGTATATGTTCTTCTACATAATAAATTAATATCTGAACTTTCTGTAATGTTGCACTCTGCCGAACATTGTGAACAGACCCCTACAGTTGTATATTAATCAAACAATAAAATAACCTGGGCAACCCAGGTAACCCTGCCTTTGAATGTCTGCCTTCAGACTATAAAATCATGTTGGTGAATGGGCAATTCCCTGGGAAAGTCAACCTGAGCATGCAAAATAAAGTTAGTCATTTGCAAATGAAACCACTTTCATAATTATCCAAGGTCTAAATGTAGGAGTGCAAGCTTTATTTAACCAGTTGAATTTGGGCCATTACAGAGTAGGAGAGCTTGTTTTCCACACTCACAGCTGTCCACTAGTGTTTGTTAAAAGGTTGAGATGTTAATGAAGTAATACAGACCTAATGAAATGTCTTCAGTTGTATTTGCTAGTCTTACAGTCTTGTGAAGTTGGGGGGGGGGGGGGGGGGGGGGGGCAATGTAACATCCATGCCCCTTACATCGGATCATCTTGAAACTTTCTCTGCAACGTTAACTTTCATCAAATTGTTTTATATATCAGTATCCTTTTTCAGCGTTATGATAGTCGTAACACCCATAACGGTAATGGATGTGATGGATATGAATTTATCATATCTTAGCTTCAAAAGCATGTGCATTCACACATTTTGTGTGCTTGTTCTGAGATGTATTCTTAGACTTTTACAGAGGTAATATTGATATCTTGAACATTATGTGATATCATTTCCCATACACGGTAGTAGTTTTTTTAAGATAGAAAGATGAAAAGAGTGTTTATCCACAATCTGTGATTAGTCCTGGATTAGTTCAAATGAAACCCCCAAAATATGCTGACTTCATTCAGGGTCCAGTAAAATGGATTGGTGTTATATGCACATCGACAGTATTTTACCTCATTTGCATAATGTTATATCATATTTCCGATAAGGTGTAATACAAGAAAAATGACATATTTGTGTCTACATTCAGTTGGTAAAGGTTCATTTTGATATACACTACCGTTCAAAAGTTTGGAGTCACTTAGAAATGTCCTTGTTTTTGAAAGAAAAGCACATTTTTTTGTCCATTAAAATAACATCAAATTGATCAGAAATACAGTGTAGACATTGTTAATGTTGTAAATGACTATTGTAGCTGGAAACGGCTGTTTTTTTATTGAATATCTACATAGGCGTACAGAGGCCCATTATCAGCAACCATCACTCCTGTGTTCCAATGGCACATTGTGTTAGCTAATCCAAGTTTATCATTTTAAAAGGCTAATTGATCATTAGAAAAGGGTTAGGGTTTTGCAATTATGTTAGCTCAGCTGAAAACTGTTGTCCTGATTAAAGAAGCAATAAAACTGGCCTTCTTTAGACTAGTTGAGTATCTGGAGCATCAGCATTTGTGGGTTCGATTACAGGCTCAAAATGGCCAGAAACAAAGATCTTTCTTCTGAAACTCGTCAGTCTATTCTTGTTCTACAAGAAAAAGCTTGTCCATTTCATGTAACATCCATAACGCCTCTTACTTGTTTCATTTCTCCACCATGCCAATATATAGAATTTCGCTTTTTGGGATATACACTCACCTTAAGGGTTACTATAGATGCACACATCAACATTTTCATTTATATTTTGTTTGGCCATTCTGTGACACATTAAAGTTGTGATTTTGCCTAAAATCAGTATGTGGTATTTTCAATATTCTCGTTTAGAATAATGTGATTTTTTTTATCAGCAACAGAATGACCATCCATTATTTGGCAACAGTGGGAATCCACTGTCTCACAATGTCCTGCTTTGTCTCTCATGTCCTGCTCTGCTTCTCCTGTCCTGTTCTTATTCACCGGTCACCTGACACAATAGATTAATTCCAGTGAGTCAGCAGCCAGCCAGCAACAGACAGGGTGGTCCTCCTCAGTCTGAAAGTCCTCTGCTGAAAGTCATGGCTGCTGTGTCATTCAGAGGAGAGGCTACTGTATGCGCTGATTTCCCAAATTAAGGCCTAGCTGGGCCCTCCAGAAACTTCTATGAGAAAATGTTATCCTTTCATTAGGAAGGAAATATGTATGTTAACGGGTGTTTCTCAATTGGATTTCCAGGAAGACAAACTTTTGTTATCACTATCATTTTACTGGAAATACTGTAGTTTCAACATGTAGGGAAAAGCCAATAGCCTATGATTCATGTTTCATGTACTGTTACTTTGTTATGACAGTATTAAATTACCAAAGATTCAAGATGTCTATTCCACAGGTGAGAAGATTTTTACCCTCAATAAGACAACACACAAACAAGCCTAATAACCTGGTTATATCTCCTCCTGACAATAACATTCCATCTTTGCAATGATTCAATGAAATTACAGGATTGACATGGTAACTCACACACGTGTGAGTCAAGACAGGTGGGGGTGTTTGCTGTATGATTTGTGAATAAAGGTCCAACTCACTTAGCTACTTATTGAGAGAAGGGGTATACCCAAACCTCCACTGCAAGGTATGAATCTAACCAGACGGAAACTGAGCACTACAGAGTTTGAATGCGTCAACAGAATAAACTCAGTCAACATGGTCTTTAGAAAAATGGAGGGGAAATTATCACTATGACACCATAGAATTTCTGCTTTGGGATCTCCCACATAATTACCCTAGACGTCAGGATTTAGATACGCTGAACAAATCCTGTACTGTAAATCTTCAGAGTCATGTTAGGTACCAGTCAAATCAAGAGCTGCTAATGGTCCTTCTAAACGATAACAAATCTCACCATTGTCATTTACCATAATGTTTGAGTACCAGTGTTTCCCCTATATTCATTTAGCAGCGTTGGCCCAGCGCTTTTAAATGGATATTTGTTGGCTCAATGACTGGAAGTCTATGTTAACAGCTAGCATGTCATTGCGCTAACGCTAGTAGCAATGCACCCCACTCCCCCAAGTTACCCTGCCGCTGCTGCTGAAATAACTCATAGGGGAAACAGTATGAGTAACTCTTACTCTTCAGTGTCAAGGTCTTTCAAACTCCTTTGACAAATACCCCCTCCCCTACTACCAGCAAGGGGAACAGAAACCCAAACTAATACATTACCATTGGTTCTCAATGGCACCATCTTCTTGACCTCGCGGCACCAGTTGAGCTTCTTCTCCTGCTCTAGGGAGCTCTGCATGGCCCTGTCCAAGATGGCTGCCTGGATGACCTGTTGGAAGGCCTGAGGGAACTGGCTCATGCTGATCATCTCCAGGGTGTAGCGGTGCATGCCCCGCAGGTGGTGCATCAGGCCTCCGCTGGCCGCTGGCTTCACCACATCGTTGGGCACCCGCTCCCGGATCTTGACCGCTTTCAGCAGGTTACTCACAAAGAGGAACTTGGGCAGGAAATTCTGTCCCTGGGACATGGTGTTCACCAGATGTAATGTGTACAAACGCAGAACTGAAGAGGAGAAAAATAAAAAGTTGTTGGTTGGTTTCATTGGCAGCACGTGGTTCTGATCACTGGACTATATAGGCCACTTCTAATACTAGACAAATTGTGGGTAATGAATAAAGACAAACAAGAGGGCTTTTGTGTTATTTTCCAAGTTAGAATTTCCCCACAGCCTCTGCCGCCCCAATGGGATTGAGGCACATGACAGACGCCTTCTACAAACTGATGGTGATTTCCAGACCCAAAGCCAAAGGACAGCGCTGGGCAGTAGAAATCATAAGGCCCACTCACACCCACCATCACAGAAAAGTCAGTAATAATGACAATGATGCATAAGAACTGCACAGGATGGAACTATTAAAAACCCTTACAGTTCTTTTCAGTATTCAAGATGGAGGACCATTGAAACAGGAACTTGAAAGTAATGTGTTTTAACATCAAGAATAACACATTGCTCATCAATCAACAGTCATCTCCCATCTGTAGAACAGTCTGTCAGATATCTATACCCATTTCATATAATATGACAATAAGCTGTTAAGACCTTATGGAGAGGTACCTACCTACAATGTGATATATACTGTAACTGTATATTATGGGCACCGTATACATTATTTAGAACGAAACAATTCAAGCAACAAAACAATTCAAGCATCCTTCATCAATTACAGTATAGATTACCTTGAAGGCGCATAATGTCATTGTTGGAGAACCTCTAAATATCCATGTAATAAGGAGACTGTCGCTCTTTCGATATTGGCAGACATTGAAGCGTTGGCACAATGGTGAGCGCTGCGGTTTACACAAAACACAATAACAGGAGTCTACTGACGTTCGGATTACGTAATTCCTCTGACAGCAACGGTTGAAACATTGTAACATTGCATCGCGAGTATTGTCAAAATATAGTTACAATGTAACATTAATTATTTATTCCACTGGGTAATGTTTTTTTAATTGCTTGAGGGTGACGTCTTCGTAAACAATGGCTGTCAGAACCATGGCGCCCATGCCAACGCGCATACCTCTCTGTCTGTGTCCCCAGAAACTCAATGCTACGACCAAGGCCTCTCAATGTTAGTCAATAGTAAATATCTTTCAAATGCTTAAACGAAAGTGAGTTACAATCCTTGGTAAAGAAATATATAGAATATGAATGAATATTACCTGTGCTATATGTCGGTACTAAGACTACCAACAAAGCCTAAGGATGCTCCGGGTAGTCCTCTGCCACTTCAATCAGGTTAACCGCAGCAGTCCACACAACGCCATTCAGCCTTCTACACAATCAATTCTATTTTGGTTGATTCACTGTATAGACCGTCAAAGCATAGATCACGTCCCACAACTTAATTTAGTTAATGTAGACGGAGAAAAAAAAACTGACTAAAGGGGATTTCCAGTGTTAGGGACTTTCCACATATCTCTCAGTCACAACCTTCAGACGTAGTTACATCTCACACACAATAGGTGGTGTCTGAGCGAAACGCCATTAGGCTACGTTCTCCGGGTCGTGTTGGTGACGAATAGCGTACTGAAATGTCTGGTCCCACCTACCGTGCACAGACGAGGGTTAGTGAGCACAAAGAGGGAGCGTCATTTTCTGACCCTTGTGAGACAGAAAGCCAGCCCTAGAATAAATAATTACATTGAAATGAGAGAAGTCCTGAATATGACCAAAACACTGAATTAGATTCATGCATAAAATGTAGGCTTCGGCCTACATATGCTAATCGTATTATGGGAGAAATGTATTTTACCTTCAGTTAACTAGGCAAGTCAGTTAAGAGCAAATTCTTATTTTCAATGACGGCCTAGGAACAGTGGGTTAACTGCCTTGTTCAGGGGGAGAACGACAGATTTTTCCCTTAGGGACTCGATATTTCAACCTTGCGGTTACTAATCCAACGCTCTAACCACTAGGGTACCTGCCGCCCCAAATGTATTGCCATGGATAGAATAGAATAGAATGCAATATAATATAATTGATACTTCATTGTCCAATTGGTTAGAATGGCTGCTGGTCTGCCTCTCTATCCTCTCAACAGTGTAGGTAGGCTACACATACTGTACTCAAGGATTTGCAAACACATTTACAAGGAGATATCTGATTAATCTCAAATAATTATTCTAGGGTGAGGGGTTTACACACAATTCATTTGAGTTTATTAACAAATGTAATGCATATAAAATGATATGTGTAATTACACGTAACCTCATGGCAACTCTATATAGACAATTATTTGCACCAGCTTTCATAACCAACCCTCAGCAACACAGAGAATCCTACTTTAACTGCATTGTAAATAAGAGTGTTTAGGTGCTCCCCCTCTGGTGTAATGCATTCTGATGAAGGTATTTTGCAGTAACTGTAGAGGAAGTCAGGAAATAATTTACCTGGTCCTCTACCAGATAACAACTGTGCAGTGTAGAACAAAATCTATACGAATTGCAATGGCATTATTGCTAATGAAATCCATGGTCCAAAAGCATAACAGACAGCTTGATCAATTAAACTGCAACAATTTGATTTCATACGGTATACAGTACAATACTAAAGTTAAACTTGAGTCATTACTAGCGCTGTCACTATAGTCAAAGAGGAAGAGGCGAAGAGAGATGTTTTACTCCGCCCAAAATCGTCTACGAAAATAAGCCCACTAAGTGGGACATTTTTTTGTGTTGTGTCGTATTTGCTAATTTGCTACGTGAGGCTTATTTGATCGAATAGACGTTTCGTAATGGTTAGGTTGTTACAAATGCACTGATATAAGTGGGGGAAAACGACTTTATATGGGAGTTGTGCCTGTTGTCATAGAGATAGATAGAGGACTAATCGTGAATATAACCTGCTTTAGCATGGACATTGCTATTTAGGGCTTCCACCATTTCAAAGTAGTCAACTGGGTGGGGATTACTATGAGTTGGGAGCAATCAGCCAATAAAGAAGAAGAAAATGGACTACTTTAAAATGGAGATCATGCTGGAGATCATGCTCATGCTGTCACAGACGCTATAGTGGCACAAATACAAAGAGGAGTCCTCTATCTCTATGGCCTGTTGTTCACACCCGTATCTGCCCTCTCATTGGCTGGAATGGTCCCACCTGATCATGCCTCCTCCCGCCTGCCTTCCATCTTCGAGGACATGTATTTCCAGCGTTAGAGCGGTCACTTGACTATCTTTTCAATATAATAGACAATCTTTGCTATAGTCTAACTAGCTTAAAGGGAACGCTTGGTGATATCAATCCTAAGCAGCAGTGACATCTATTGGATAAAGTTGTAAAAATACATTTTGGGGAAATATGCAAAAAGTAACACAAGGGGGCAGACATGTTACATGGTGAGAATGTCACAGAATAAAAGGTGGCCTATCATCCAAATTGACATGCACAAAGCAGATGCTCCATATTCTGCAATGGTTTAAATACTCCATGAAAGTACAAAACACAGATGGTACCAAAATATCTTACTCAAAAACAGTTCTCAACAGCATGAACTAGAATTGGGTGCATAGGCATGTCTTGAATTTCAATATTGATTGGTTCCCTCACCATCAAGTGGTTGCATTCACTCCACATGTAGCTGTTTAATAACTACAATCGTATTGTTAAGGTTGGTTACTGCAGTGTATTAATCCATGGCTTATTCATACCAAGACAAAGATGAGAGAATCTTGATTGATACATGGTATACAATGAGGGTTTGGTCCATATAGAATAAGAATTCTAATTGTATGGTTTGGTAAATGGGCCTTCAATGTGGAGATAGGGTGCACACAAAAAATATACAAGTTTGTTCTTGCTTAGTATTTTACATTTATTGAATTCAGTATTTAGCCAACCGCAACATTTTATCTGCTGCCTTTCTAAAGGGAGGCTGGTGGTCAATGGACTTTACCAATGAGAAATGTAACCACAGTCATACACAGCAAATGCTTTACTGTATTCTATCACTGCCCTACAGTGCCTTCAGAAAGTATTCTCACCCCTTGACTTTTTACACATTTTGTTGTGTTGCAGCCTGAATTTAAAATTGATTAAGTTTAGATTTTTTTGTCACTGGCCCTACACACATTACCTCATAACGTCAAAGTGGAATTGTTTTTCGAAATTTTTACAAATGAATAAAAAATGACAAGCTGAAATGTCTTGAGTCTATAAGTATTCAACCCATTTGTTGTGGGAAGCCTAAATATGTGCTTAACAATTCACATAATATGTTGCATGGACACACTGTGTGCAATAATAGTGTTTAACATGATTTTTTAATGACTACCTATTTTCTGCACCCCACACGTACAATTATCTGTGAGATTCCTCAGTCCAGCAGTGAATTTCAAACACAGATCCAACCACAAAGACCATGAAGATTTTCCAATGACTCGCAAAGAAGGGCACCTATTGGTTAAAAAAAGCAGACATTGATTATCCCTTTAAGCATGGTGAAGTTATTAATTACACTTTGGATGGTGTAACAATACACCCAGTCACTACAAAGATACAGGCATCCTTCCTAACTCAGTTGCCGGAAAGGAAGGAAAATGCTCAGGGATTTCACAATGAGGCCAATGGTGACTAAAACAGTTACATAGTTTAATGGCTGTGATAGGAGAAAACTGAGTATGGATATACAACGTTGTAGTTACTCCACAATACTAACATAATTGACAGAGTGAAAAGAAGGAAGCCTGTACAGAAAAGTAATACTGAAGTAATACTGCAACAAAATGTGACAAAGCAGTTAACTTATTGTCCTGAATACAAAGTGTTATGTTTGGGACAAATCCAATACAGCACTTACTGAATACCACGCAATATTTTAAAGCATAGTGGTGGCTGCATCGTGTTATGGGTATGCTTGAAATCATTAAGGACTGAGGAGATTTTCAGGATAAAAAATAAACATAATGGAGCCACAGGCAAAATCCTAAAGGAAAACCTGGGTCCGTCTGCTTTCCACCAGACACTGGGAGATGAATTCACCTTTCAGCAGAACAATAACCTAAAACACGAAGCCAAATCTACAATGGAGTTGCTTACCAAGAATACAGTGAACGTTCCTGAGTGGCCAAGTTACAGTTTTGACATAAATCTGCTTGAAAATCTATAGCAAGACTTAAAAATGGTTGTCGAGCAATGATTAACAACCAATTTGACAGAGCTTGAAGAATTTAAAAAATAATAATGGGCAAATGTTGTACAATCTAGGTGTGTAAACCCCTTAGAGACTTACCCAGAAGGATTTACAGCTGTAATCGCTGCCAAAGGTGATTCTAACATGTATTGACTCAGGGGTGTGAATACTTATGTAAATTAGATATTTCTGTATTTCATTTTCAATAAATATGCAAACATTTCTAAAAACATGTTTTCTCTTTGTCATTATGGGGTATTGTATGTAGATGAGTGAGAAAACAATATATTTAGTCCATTTTGAATTCAGGCTGTAACACAACAAAATGTGGAATAAGTCAAGGGGTATGAATACTTTCTGAAGACACACTATAGTGAACAGGACCAAAGTGGCACTCATGGAACTATATTATGGTATACAGGGGTCCCAGTGTTTCAGAACTTCATGAAACAAATTGAAAGTACCTTTCATCTACTGTGAGCAATGGGAAGAAAAAAGTTTTGTATCATAAATATAAACCGAATGGCTGGGTGTGCTGTTAAGATCACATAACTTGACATTTTGAGTTTTAAAGTGCAGTAAATGCATTTCGCACACACAAATAACATAATAATAAAATTATATTTATGAACAGTCTACAGCCTTTTGTATATTATTGCCTGTCCTTTATCATGTGGTATTGCACCTGCTAAACTGACAGTTGTATTTGCATGATAAAACATATACTGTAAGTTGTGTGATGTACTGATTGCCTGTTGAACCTGCACCTGAGGGGTTAGAACCAAACTGCCAAGCATGGGAAATTACAGGGCAAATCACTACCATACCATTGGCCCCAGTGCCATCTTGAGTCCAAAAGGAGGTGGGCAGATTGGTCCCTCACTTTTCACAAAGACGCAAAGGCGTGCTCTTTATGAAAGCTGGGGAAGTCTATAAAAATCAGCCTCTGATCTCCTCACCGGCAGTTTACCACTAAAACATTTTTATAATCAGCCTTTATTGTTCATTCCCTCCTTGTGGGAGATGCGCCCATGTTCATTTTTTAAAAGGGCAAATCAACCATAATTCAGTTTATAAACTGCTGCGGCGGGTGAGAATGCCTGGATGAATATTCATTAGCCTCCCTCAAGCTGCCACGCACTGTGATTCATTAGGCATATGTAAATATCACTCACTTTAATTGCCCCTAAACTGACTCAACATAATGTTGTCATTAGCAAATTATTACTTATTTGTGATACTAATGGTACAGTATGCTGTGCATGTTAAAAAAACACATATATGATTGCAATTATAATCCCCTTTTTCAGGGCAGTTTGTTGTCCCATTGTCAGGGTGTTGAGGAGTCTGGTGTATTATGGACAGAGTTGGGGTGATGGTAATGAGTGAGTTAGGGAGGGAGGAAGGTGGGAGCTCTCGTCTGCTCTGTTGATGTGCCAACAATTAAACAAACTGGCACTTTGATGGGTTTAGGACACCGTTGATTTTCCTCTCCCTCCCTGCCCACCCCTGACTTCCTCTCCCTGCCCTCCCCTCACACACGGCAGCAGCGCTCCTTCACCATCTCATCTATCCCTCTCATTTGCAGTGATTACCAGGATTAGTATGGCTGACTGGCATTAGTAGATAGGTGCTGTAGAGGTGAGGCTGGGGCAGTACACTGCATGGCTTGTGACTGTGGTGTAGCCTGCCTCTCACAACTTTCTCCATTTGCTGCAACCTATAGGAAAAACACAATATTTTGCTCCTTTTACATGTCTTTCACAAGCGCATCAAGACTGTACGTCTTGTAAACCATCTTTCGTTTACTCCACTTTTTCATAAATAATTATCTATTTTTTTGTTATTTTCTTTAAAAGTGGAATTTAGAGCAAAATATAAACACAAACAAATCTTAACTGATAATAGATTCTGTGCTCTATTTATTTTCTTAATTCCCCCTATTAGAATAACATATACATGTTTATTTCAGGTGTTGATAAATGCTTCTAATGTTTTCAAAACATTTGTGTTTCATATTTTACTTAAAAATATCAACAGTGCCTCTATACATTGCCACATTTTGCTACATTAGCAAATAATTACATTAGATTTTTATCAAAGAATATCCACATATTTCATCTTATAAATGTGGCTTATTCGGCTTTGTTAGTTATTGGTAATGAGATCAGAATTTGTGAATTCAGTTAATTGATTTACAAATATGAACAACTTTAACTTCAATTTCAGTCTTTATCTTGTAGATTCTGTATATTATGCCCATTCCAATTCATCATTCTCAAAATTCTATCGCTACAGAAAAAACAATTTCCTTGACCTAAAGTTTCCTTTGTCAATATACTTACTGTTATATACAAAATTATCCTCACCTATTTATTTGGCCAGTCATCAACAGACAAATTCTGCTTTAGTAACTAGGGATTTAATGATAATGAGAGTATTCATGATTAGTTGTTTTTGTTGTTGTTATAAAGACTGGTCTGAAAATGAGACTGTTTAGTAATCCAGGCATGTATCACAAGTTCATGGTGACAAAACCGTGTTTGACCCTAACAGATCCTTAACCTGAAACTGGTCCAGATTCTTGTAATTCAGTTGGGAATATATTCAGGGGGAATCATGTAAATGTATTTGATGAGGGTGATGCCACATAAAACATTTTTAACTTCCACTACCAACACTAATACTCCCTCCTACCCCTGTAACCAACTCCCTCAAATCCCTAACTCTGGGCATCACTAACGTGCACATTTTTTACAACCCAGCAATTAAGCTGTTTGGAGTTTTTTATGAGGCCAGTTGCACTCGGCACAACAACGATGACAAAATGGGGGAACAAAAAAAGAAGAGGGAAAGTAAGAAAGGGGAGAGGGAAAGGGGAGAAAAGGGGAGAAAAGGGGAGAAAGGGGAGAAAGGGGAGAAAGGGGAGAAAGGGGAGAGGGTAAGGGGAGAAAGGGAAGAAAGGGGAGAAAGGGGAGAAAGGGGAGAAAGGGGAGAGGGAAAGGGGAGAAAGTGGAGAAAGGGGAGAAAGGGAGAAAGGGGAGAAAGGGGAGAAAGGGGAGAAAGGGGAAAGGGAAAGGGAGAAAGGGGAGAGAGAAAGGGGAGAAAGGGGAGAGAGAAAGGGGAGAAAGGGGAGAGAGAAAGGGAGAAAGGGGAGAGAGAAAGGGGAGAAAGGGGAGAGAGAAAGGGGAGAAAGGGGAGAGGGAAAGGGAGAAAGGGGAGAGAGAAAGGGGAGAAAGGGGAGAGAGAAAGGGGAGAAAGGGGAGAGAGAAAGGGGAGAAAGGGGAGAGAGAAAGGGGAGAAAGGGGAGAGAGAAAGGGGAGAATGGGGAGAGAGAAAGTGGAGAAAGGGGAGAGGGAAAGGGGAGAAAGGGGAGAGAGAAAGGGGAGAAAGGGGAGAGAGAAAGGGGAGAAAGGGGAGAGGGAAAGGGGAGAAAGGGGAGAGGGAAAGGGAGAAAGGGGAGAGAGAAAGGGGAGAAAGGGGAGAGGGAAAGGGAGAAAGGGGAGAGAGAAAGGGGAGAAAGGGGAGAGAGAAAGGGGAGAAAGGGGAGAGAGAAAGGGGAGAAAGGGGAGAGGGAAAGGGAGAAAGGGGAGAGAGAAAGGGGAGAAAGGGGAGAGAGAAAGGGGAGAAAGGGGAGAGAGAAAGGGGAGAAAGGGGAGAGGGTAAGGGAGAAATGGGAGAGGGTAAGGGAGAAATGGGAGAGGGTAAGGGAGAAAGAGGAGAGGGTAAGGGAGAAAAGCTAATAAAGTCATGTGATTGATGATCCTCTTTTCCCAAAGGGTCCAACACCATGTAAATTGGCCCAGACAATGCATTATGGATAAGGCAGTTGAGATTATAGCTTGTTAATGTGTCCCTCCCTCCTAACCCACACACAGCATCCTTCCCTCCCCACTAGCCTCTCTGCTTCTGTGCCGGCGATGACATGGTCACCTCATTGTCAGGGCATGCGGATCTTTAGGTGCAGATGGAGAGTGGTGTCTCTGCTGCAATCTGCCAGACGTTGCTGCAGTGCGGGGGTGAGTGTGTCTGAGAGAGGGAGATCCTGAGGCAGAGTGGAGACTTGCCCAAAGACAAGCAGTCAGCAAAGGACAGGGCTGTGGCCATGTCCCATCGTTCCTCTGGTGACCCAGTGTGGTCCACACAGCCATGCGTCCTGTCCAGGGAGACGAACGTCAGGCCATCTGTTGAAAGTTGGGGAGGAAGGCGCTTGCTTTGTTAGCCTAATACTGGGATTAGATTGAGGATGATTGGCCGAACTAGGGGGTTCCATAACCATGAGTGGTGCCCTGATCATTATACTGTTTACTGTGTCATCCCATTCATTTGGCATTTCATGGTTATGGTGAGGATTAGGGTAAGAATAGATGTCCCTGGATCAGTGCATCCATACTCGCTCAACAGGTCAAATCCAAAGTTTTACGTAGTACATGCAGCATGTGCAGGGATGATATTCTGCATGCAGTCAATGGCGTAACAAAAAGTGAAACCTATCTAACAAATGTGTCACTGTTTAATTGATTTATGGTTGAAATATTAAAGTCATTTTCTATTTACAAAGTACAGTAACCACACAGCATTTAAATAATTTGCATCCAATTTACCATAAAAACTATTAGCAGCTCCATTAGCCAACACAAAGCCAACACAAACTCTTTCATGGTGAAACAGTACAATGACCAACTATAATCACCTACCTATCAAAGACTATTTTGGTATGATATACTACATCTCTAAAATTGAAGTCAGTGCATCTAAGTAAATGATAATTAACAAAAGTTACACTGTGTTTACCACTAAATAGAGATGTATGGGATGAACCCCCATCTTTCTCCTTCACAGGAGCTGGCAAGCAGGCGTATATTAAAAGGGACACATTTAGCCGTTTTCTTCAATGTCGTAAAGAGGCTGTTAACATGATTGTTTTAAAATCCATCTGCTTCTTTTGACACGTCCAGATAATGTTGGGATTGTGTTGATTTGAAGGAATTTGTGCACCATATGCTGCCAGGGCCAGGCACCTTCATTTAGGCGAGAGACACTGCTGCAGGTCTTAATGGCAACATCATTTTAGCTTGTTTATCTAATGCGACTGTTTCATGTAATTTATAGAGCTGTTGGCTGGGTTCATTCCACCACTGCATGCTAAGGAGACAGACATAAGATATGCTAATGCAAATGTTGGCCGAACTTTGCAGCAGTTAAACAAAGCATTTGCATTTGATATAGCACATAATAAACTGGTTATTAGCATTTTAAATATGTCAAACAAACTTGAAAAATGTGGGGTGCGCTGTTGGCTTTTATAGCTCACAGCCACACACACCACAGCCCCATATGAAAGTCTGTGATTTAATGTTTCTGTACAATGTCACATAAAGATGCTTAACTCTGTTGACAGGCCTAAACTGTCAATTATTCAACACACAATTTGTAAAAAGGACAAGAACAAGTATATTACTTTAAATAAGTCCCATTAAGATTCTGTTAAAATGTGCCTAACAGAATATGTTACAGTATCCAACTTTGAGAAAACTATTGATGGCCTTTGTCCTCTTGCTAAGAAGTTGTAAACATCACTTTAAGACTATTTGATTAAAGACATTAAGCTATATGATTGCTATGAAGCAAGACTATTCATTGCCAGTTAAAGAGCACCTTTGTAATTCTACAGATTCAATACATCTGATACGGTACAGATGTCGAATCTTAATTTGATCACCCTCTTGCAGGAGATGCAGGAAATGTCAAACTTCTAGTGTATTGAGGTTTAGAAAGGCTTCTGAAGTTTGTAATTTTCACTTTGAAATTTCAGACTTGATTTTCCTTTACAATTATTTTTATCAACCCCTACAAAAATGACCTATAACAATAATCCATATTTCCTGTTGCTGCAGGATTATTTTCCTGCTGTAGCAAACTGGCTCAAATTAAGATCTTACACCAGTACCTTGTGACTAACAGGAATAGACAGACAGACAGACAGACAGACAGACAGACAGACAGACAGACAGACAGACAGACAGACAGACAGACAGACAGACAGACAGACAGACAGACAGACAGACAGACAGACAGACAGACAGACAGACTGACTGACTGACTGACTGACTGACTGACTGACTGACTGACTGACTGACTGACTGACTGACTGACTGACTGACTGACTGACTGACTGACTGACTGACGTATCCAAAGGGACTGGAGGACTATAATAAGAGTACAGATGGCCCTGTAAAAACATACATTCAAACTCAGCCCTTTTGTTTTTATGTATTTTATTAGAGAAGCTGGTGTTGAATATATGTTTAGATTTACAATCTGATCAAACCAACAACAAAAATGACACATTTTGGGATCTTTTTGGTCTGTTTTTCAGGCTGTTGTCCATTTCTATTAGGAAGAAAAAGTGACAATATGAAAATGGTTGATTCTATTATTCAGCTTTTGATATTTTACATTTCAATTGTACTTCTAGTAACTTAGATCAGTTTTAGGATCTCTGATAGTGTGTGTGTTTATGTGTGTGTGTGTGTGTGTGTGTGTGTGTGTGGTGTGTGTGTGTGTGGTGTGTGTGTGTGTGTGTGTGTGTGTGTGTGTGTGTGTGTGTGTGTGTGTGCGCGTGCGTACATTTAACGCATGCGTACATGTATATATCTTTAGGAGTAAGCTGGTGAATAGAACCCACATGATTCCCAGTCATCGGCAAGGCATTCTGTCCGTGCCACTCTCACCCCATTAGTATGGAAATGAGGCTGGTGTGACAGGTGGCCTCACAACCAACACAATTAACTTTCTCCATAGCTGATGTGCTGACAAAACAGAGCGGGGCCAGGAGGAGCACAAAAACATAGGCCCTAAGAGAGAGCCACAGACAGACATGTCCCTTCCATTGCCTGGGCGGGCTAGAATGACTCTCATAATATCCCCAAATTATCCGTCTCTCACTGCTCCCCACCGTTACTGAAAGGAAAGATTTGCACCATTCATCCTTTTCTCTTCTAACCCGTATGTTCCATCATTTTGGGACATGGATAGCTTTCTACAACAACTGCCGCTATGGTCTGTGTGACAAGTTGTCTCTCTTGCTTAGCCACCTCTCGCTCTACACCCCCCCCCCCCCCACGTGCGCACACGCATGCACACACACACATACACAATCCCTTTAAAGCTACTCTCAGAGGGATAATTTATATATGCAAATGATTTGTTTCTTTGAAAATTTCTCCTTACACAGAGAGGACGATTCTGCTTTGACAAGAAACGGCGACAAATGAGACTAATACCCCAAATTGCTGCATCTCCTATCACAGGCCTATTAGCTATTCATTTATGGGCGAAGATTCAAACAACCACAGCCATGAATGAATTGGTGTGGCTCAATTTGCTTTTGTCTTATTAATGTACAATTTTTTATGTGGACCATCTGAAAAGGAATTTGGGTATCCAGAAGAATATTCAAACTCATTACACTTGCCAAAAATGTCTCACTCCACAGCAGATGATGTAAAGAGTGTACGGGTTCTATTGAAGCACTGAAATAGTTTGGAAATGATAAGGAACTACTGTACTAAAAAAAATGCAATTTCATGCAAATAAAATAGAGAGAGTAATTATGTTGGAAATACACCACAGAACATTTGGGATAGTGCAGCATTTATTTCCAGATCTCCCACACAAGATAATTGCTTATTTTCTATAGATAAATAATATACTGATGTTACACTTTTTTCCAATCCAACTACAACTTAGTGATTGGCAAGAGGAGTCCCTATGATTGGTCAAAAGCATCTCAACTAGCTCTCAATGCGACAGTTATGCAGGTTGAGGCTGCGACTACCTCCTGTCTGCCTTGTGCATTAATTACCTCAATATTAGTTTAAACATGAAGTGAGCTGGGGGCCATACTGGTATCTGACGCAAAATAACGGCCTTTGACAAGTGAGTGCTAAGAAATAAAAAAAATGTTTTTTAAAAAGTGAGTGCTAAGGAGCTATGTTGTCTCAGTGGTGGGTCTGGTCTGGGCTCCCAGGGGACTGCTACAGGGTGAGCAGGGAGGTGAAGAGGAGAGAGTGAGAGGTGTGCTCTGTTTCATGTAAGGGTTCATTAATTCTAATGACTACATGACTGCCAGCTTATAGTCATCAGGGTAGTGTGGAAGGTACTCTTAATATGAATGATTGACAGGCCGGAGGCAAGGGTCACATGTTCTTTTTAGACACATCCCACAACCTTCCCAACACAATCTCTATCAGCTTTTGGAGCAGCAGCCTGACTAGATGATACTTTCATACTATTCCTACTCTTTATACTATGACTAGAGGAAAACTTTCAGTCATTAATTTCTGGTACATTTGTTGTGACAAAAGTTTCCATGTACATGTATGTACTGTACAGGGAGATTTGACTTAATTTGCTGTATTTACAGGAAGGATTTGTGTTTCTTTTCTTGTTCCTCTGCAGCCCTTTCTGTTGCTGCTGTTTGGTTGAGACATCCCCGCCTGCGAGTCTTGTGTTTGGGTACGATAAAAAGAAAGAAAGAGGGAACACAGAAAAAAAGACAGGAGAGCGCAGAAGGAGAGGAACGGCCAGCAACATTAAGTTTGTTCAGGAGTGACCCCCAGGCCTAACATCCAGCCTAGAGTAAAGAAAAAGACTGGGGATGAGAGTTTGACAGGCTTTATATCGCTATAAAATCATGGCTGCTCATAAATGCACATTTTCAATCAGTTTCTTTGGAGACAGTAAGGTGCTGCAAGTAAGCTCCTTGAGATGAGCGGGGTAGCTCGGTCATATTGTTTTAATACAATCTTCATGGCCACAAAATACTTACTCATTCTGTGAAAGAATGGTAAATCTTTGCAAAAAGCATAACTGCTCTTAAAGTTTAGTTAACTTCCTCAGAGTGATCACAATGTACTTTCTACTTGATAACACTGGACTTTCCTATTTGGTCAAATCTGAATTGTTACATTCTTTTGCACATGAGGGCAAAATCAAGAATGACAAGAAGCTATTCAAAATAGCTATGAACAGATGTAGAGTGAGTTCCCTCCCAGACTGTCTACAAGGGGTGTGCTAGTGGCCTGGAGAGGGATGGTAATGGTGACTGGGAGGAAGAAGTTCCCTTCCAACTGGAAAGCACTACATACCATCCCTGATGGGGATCTCTTAGCTGATAAAGACAATGTTTACCCACTGTGTTATTAGTAAATGATACTTCTCTGGGCTGTCTTGCCTGCAGAGCTATTGTGCCCTATGTGTTCTGTGGCTAAGTAGCAGTGTAGGCAGTTCGTTCCACCAATTTGGTGATTTTTAAGAAGCGTAATTTTGTAGGATGTCATAAAGAGCACATGTTCAACTTAATAAAAAACATGTTTTCCCAATTCAAGTGGTTAAATACAAATTTGACTATAGTAAGTGCCTATTAAGTGCCAAATAAAGTAACAGGGTTGATGATTTCATCTTAACAAAACCAACATTTGCACAACTATGGGACAAAACAGACAGGGTTGGCTTAGATTGTTGACAACATGTAAACTATATTTCGTCTCCAATGTTTATTGAAAACATAAATACATTTGCACAATGAGCACTCTCAAATACATTGTTACAGTTGTTGGATAGCTAGCTAGCGTATTTGAGCCATATCAGCATTGACATGAAATCAGTCTAAACACCTCAAAACAAGATATGGTATCAAGAACAAGATGACATTTCTGAAACTAGTCAATTATGATTAATTATGATACCATGATACATGCCTGTATTGATGTGTGTTATGATCCCACATAGTGTCATTTGGATGTAATATCCTAGGCATGTTAGTGCAGTATATTGAGATATGTGATTTACAAGTCAGAATAACATCCTCATTAAAATGACAATTGAACAAGTAAAGAGGTATGCTTAGATAACCGCTGCAGAACAAAATACACATATATATATATATTATTATTATTTTTTGATTTTTTTACATATAATTAGACATAATGATTACGACTCTAAATTGCATTAAAAAAAACAGTTTTAGGTGTTTGAAAAATGCAAAATTCTCCAACTTCCAGAGGAGTGCGGTCTCTAAAATAATGGGTGCATGACGCCCCTGCGCAAAAGGCACTCATTTCGTGGAACGACCCAGGCAATATATGGTGGTAGTGCTTCAAGATACAAGGAGGACTCTGGACGACCTGATCATTTTATTGCTTACGAGGGGCATTGATAAGGAACAAGCAGGGCCACCATGCTCTTCAGCAGTATGGGTGGGGAGGAGAACCCCTCCCTCTCCTCCATCTTTTACTGAAGACTGCAAGGTCATTTTGGTTCAAAATGCCTTTGGACAGGATCAAGGCTTTTTTTCAGCCTGTTTTTTGTCACAAACACACACATCTGCATTTTCAACTCCTTACCTCCCACTTTGTCGATATGTGCGAATGTGTAATTAATGAAACAACCCCTCTCAGATTGCCTCAGACAATGGACAGTGAGCTTTTCACCAGCCCCTGTTGGCGGCCAAAGCAAGGCCAGTCCCTATTCTCCTTACATGTAACCCCACTCTATCACAATGCACCCCTCCTCTGTCCAGCTTATCTGCCAAGCTTACATATTAATCTGTTCTCTCCTACTCCCTTCTTGGGGAGCCCCCATGCAAACCTTCATTTTCTGGTCATGTGCACCCATAGGAAGGGGGCGAACCAGACACAAAGTGACATAAAAAGCAGAATAGGGGCTGCCAGGCTGAAACTGAGCCTGAAAAGAGGCATGGGAGATGAACAATTGTCCCCAGTGAAAGGGACGGTTAAAAGAAGGCGCTGAGGGGCTGGTACAGCGATGGAGTCCAAGTCTCTAGTGAGCAAGCTCAACCTACCAGACAGACAGAGCCATGCTAAAGCTAAACCAGGGCCTGTGGGCCATCTGGCTGCTTGAGAGAAGGCACAGAACCACAACCAGGCAGGCATACCAGCACTCAACCACTATAAGGGAGGTTTTGAGGGTGTTTGTTCCTCCTGACACCTCTGACCTCACCAGTAATGCCACTCTATCATCCTACAACTCCAAAATCAACAGGTCATCACTTACATGTTTCAACATTAATGCCCATCCTATCAATGGATGGGAAAGATTGAGATGAGTGAGAACAGACTTGGACATACTATAGGCTTCCTCTTGTAAAAAATAATCTGCTACATGCATTTCCAATATTCTTTTTCAAAGCTCAAAATGTAATCATGAAGACATGACTTACTTGAGAGTTTTCAAAGTGTTTTCAACTAGATCAAGTGCTTGCTTCAATATTTCAACGCCTTTAAAAAGTAACAGTGCTAATGGCCTCGGTAGGGAGTTTTGATTGAGTGAGTATTAAGTGAGTTCCAGCTTTGTGAACTGAATACCCCTGAATGCCTCAAACAGCTTAAGAGAGTTTTGTTTCTGAACTTTTCAATTCAACAAAGAACATGAAAGAGCATATTTAGCACTGAAATGTAAATGTTCTTGTTTTGCCTAATTAATGTAAATGTCTTCTCAGAACAAAACAACTCTCCAAATATTAATTAGAACCTAAATATTCATGGTGAAGCTCCTTGTGAGCCATTTAATTAGGGAGCTTTTATTGTTTGATCGTAATGTTAATTAGATATTTCTAATTTGAAGATTTGTTTACTTGTCATATAACAGAATACAGAATCAAGGAACATAAAGTTTTATTGATATATCGTATTTAACTCAGCAACACCATGGTACAGTATCTGGATTGGAAAAGTCTTAAAGCTAGAATCCTAGGCAGAGCTACGGATGCAACAAAATAAAAATGAAAAGAAAAGCGATTTAATTACATTTGTCTTGTGCAACATTATCAAACCAACTCCTTCAACATTCAGCAAAACATTGACGACCTCCAAGACATGGCTCTGACCTTGACCCCTCGCTCAGACTTATAGTGGCAGGATGTTTCCCACCAGGGCTTTTCAATCCAGGGATGTTGAACTCATTCTGTCTGGTTTCAATGATGATGGTGGAGTACACTCACTTTACATGCTGACTATTGCTGATTCATTCCCATTTTACTACTGTTGGTCCTTCGTGGGTTATTGGGCCATTACTGGGCCGTGCTGGCCACCCTGGAGCAGCTGAAAACTGTGGTTTGTTGTGCTGCTAATTATATTGTCTCTGCTGAATAGATCCTCTTAAAGGACTTACGTGCTGAGACCAGGGAACCAAGGGTCTGTTCAGGAGTGTCCCAAAGTAACAGGCCGTTCAAATAGAAATATGTTGTGTAGAATAGACATGTAAACTAGAGTAAGGAATATTCAGTATGCTGCACACTCCTGAACGCGACCCTGAACTTGGTCATGTGTATATTCTGTGTTCAGGATGCATTGCTGAATAAAATTACTGTTTCAATCTGAATACATTCATTTTCAAATGGCCGCAAATGAATACAAAAAGCAGTTACATGGACTTTCATTAAAAGCTGTTGATCAGGTATTGTATCTGTTCTTCTGTTGTCTGTTCTGATTGATGAAACTTAAGAGTGAAACTTTATGAACAGAAGATAGTTGAAGCCTTTTTTATAACAGTAAGGTCCAAAGAATCTCAAAGACTCAAAGAAAACTATTTTTGTCCATGGTGTAACTCACTTCACCCACAGCGTGAGCAGTAAATCCAGGGCAGCTCAGTGTTGGTCATTGTGCCAGAGGATTGTGCTGGTCCTCAGACACCAACCTATTATCACAGATTACTGTGAAATAGACACAAATTACTTATTCTAAATTCGGAGACAGGCACATGTAAAAGTCCACTTTTTCGTGTACAGTACACTATTTTGTATACAGTGCATTTCAATCCAACCTAGACACTGTGGAGAGCTGGAGGGCTGTTCAACTTCCTCGACCATGCAGGCCTGACAATGTGGTCCATCAAGAGGTTTCATTCTGTCCACAATAAAAGTAGTTAATCCCATTTCTGGCCATGGTGACAGAAGCCCTGTTTATACCTGCCATTAACATGTGTCCTTAATCCAGATCTTGTCCTGTTCTTGTCCTGATCTTGATCTGATCTTGTCTGTTTACACTTATAAGATCAGATCACAATGCGTCTTTTAATTGTCTACACTTGTCTAAAATTGTGGGCTCAATCAGAATGTGGACAAGATCAAGACATGTTAGAACCAGGTATAAACGGGGCTTTAGAGAGCACAGCATCTAATCTCCTGCAACACAGGAAATGAAATGTGATGTGTGTTATATGTTGTTATGTGATGATGACACAATACTGCACTTTTTATATTCACAATTTATTGATCGGACAGAAGATTATTACGGATGATTTTGATCGGACAGAAGATATTTGAAAGTTGAAGAACAACTTTCAAGTATCTAGCATGAGCTGTATATGAACAGGTAAAACATATGGCTACACACAATGAAGCTTTTTCAGACAGCACTTGTTATGCCCAAAAACCAGACTCTTTTGAAGGAGTTGTTTTCTCTGCCAGCATTCTAAGCTGACCAACAGGGTTGTATGACTAAATGGCATCAGGTCTGTTTTGGGAGAAGCCGCCGAGAGCGTGGGGAAGAGAGAAAGCGTGGGATGGGGTGAATAATGAAAAAGCGGAGGGGCTTAAGAAATGAATTGAGGCACATTAGAGGCAACCTGCTGGGACTGTACCGCTAAGTAAGAGGGAATTTTTTTTTTAAATCCTCAATTTAGGCCAATGTCCTGGTCCTTGGTGCAGGGTAAGCAGCGTGGGCCTAGTGCACTGGTGGGAGGGTGGGAGGGGCCTCACTCATTCTGCTGATTGGTGTTTCCCTCCCCTGGGGCAGTTGTGAGTAGGTGAGCCCTCCCTCCCACTCCACAGCCACACAAACCACCATGACACCTTCCTTTCACCTCCCTGCGCCTCGGAGCAGTTCCCTCTCCCCCTGGCTCTCTCTCATTGAGACATTTCTCCACATTGCCTGGATTAGGAACACTTTCACTTAGATCTATGTGGTTGCCCCACAGACAAAGAAACACTTGGGGACAGGATTAGTAGGATTAAAAGGGATTCACATATGTCCAGTTCAAGCAATTGGTATTCAAAGCTTTAAACTTTCAAATGCCACCAAGAGAGAGCAAAGAAGTCCAGCGCTTTTCTTTGCATTGCAGCACCTTTATGAGGGATGGTTTCTTTTCTATTCCAACAATGACATGGTGGGGGATTTTATTGCTGTGGAACACCAAGTAGAATATGAGATTGAGTTTTTTTTGTGGCTGGCACTATTGGATGGATGATGCTTGTACCCCTCCAATTACTGTGCATTCAATTATTCCTCTCCTCCATGACAAAAGAGTATACCCTTTTGAAGATAGGAACTATCTAGTCTCAAGGTTTTCTTAAACTTCAGTAATATTGTTCCCAGTATCTCCCATGTGTCTTGTGATACTTCATCACAGAGTTGGTTCAATTTCTATTGAATTCTATCGAGTTAGTTTAGTTTCTATCTAGTTATCTTCTAGGTTTCAGTCATCCTTCAAATGGTTGTATACATTTGTGTCCAATATAATGCAGATGAAATGACTAATTAAGTGATAATGAGTGGTTTCTGTAAATGTGGTCATTTTCTGTACATTGGGACACACGTTTTCATCAACAAGTTCTATAGTTCTACATCAACATTTCTACAGGATAAGATTCACTGATGTGCATGCACTGCCATACATTCTGTTTCTAGGTTAAATGTATTTATTTTAAGGATGAACATTATTAACACAATTATAATATTATTCATGACTAGAGGATTGGTGGTGTTATTATTGTTATTATTATTATTATTATTATCATCATTATCATTATTACTTGTATTATTACTTTTATAATAATTAGCATTATTATGATGTTGAACATTTTCCTATATACTTTTTAAATATCTTATTCGTTAATGTTTCATGTTTTATGTATTGACTAAAGTTTATCACAATATTGCTGATACTCTCCACAAATTAAATGAGACTACTACAGTATAAGGATACATTATATTCGTTGAAAGTTATCTTATTAAAGGATTGGAATTCCTATGTAGGCTAATGTAAAATACATATTTAGAAAAGGTAAGTAAATAATCAGCGTATTAGCCTATAGCTAGGCCAATAAAAAGTTTCGAATTTTCTGTTTGAATTGAACAGATATTTCATTTAAACTATAAGCAATTCAAGGTTCAGAATGGTGGTATAACGCGCCATGAAGGCCTACCACATGTGCCACATGAGCAATATATTTAGGCCTAATGTAATATCATTAGACTATGCAGGCATAGCGTATAGGCCTACTAAAACCAACCACCGTAGGAAACCCGGGTTACGTTGCTACATTTGGGCAAATCATCTTCAAGCCTAACTTTGGTTTCCCTTCTGGAGGTGGTCGCATTTTACCCCCAAATTTAGTAAGGCACTTAATGAGATTTGTAGGGGTAAAAAGGCAGGCCTATTACGTCTGTATTTCTACACACCTTATGTAGCAACACGAATCACAACAGTAACAACAGGCTAATGACATAACATTGTTATTAATATAGACATAATAATAGTTGTTGTTGTGGTTGTTGTCATAATCAATTCAAAAAATATTTTCAACATAATACTAAATCCTCTATTTAATAAGCAATGACACAGTATATTTGTGTGAATCATTTGTATAACTAAATGAAAACCACATGTAGTTTGTGATTGGAAGTTGAGTAGCCTACCTACTATGTTGCAGTTGTGCATCAAGCGTCCTGGCCCATTCCATTTCCAGCTTGGCCTCTGATGGGGGAACTATTTTTTGGCTGTCATACATGGCCTATAATTGTGATGATATAATACATTAATATCAAATCGAAATGGAATGTTATGGCAGGTGTATACCTAGGGTGGAAGGTCACTTCACTTATAACAAATACAACCATGAGAGTCAGATAACATATAAGCAATGTTATGCGGATTCCTGCATGGCTGAGAATAGTGAGAGACGGAAGATTTGTCAAATCAGGTCAAACAGATGCATTTTCATACAGGATCTGAAAATGAATTCATGAACAAATAAAGTACATATTATAGCACGTTATAATGATAGCATAGCATGAATTAGTCTAATGTATGCACCGGGAACGTGTGACATAGGCTACCTTATTTGCTTTTATCAAATTCTAAATCAATATCTTATCCGTTTTCGCGAAGTCCCCTTGTTAACTGCTAATTACTGAAACGTCATGAGGCTGAATAGACTTAGAATCGATTTGCTTATCAGGCTATTAATGTGGTATTAGGGAATATATCATATTATGTTGCTCGTGAGCAAAAATCACGTCCGGTTGTGCGTCCGTCATTGACAGTCTATCCTAAACGGCAGCGAAACTCATCAATGTTATTCCTTCTCTCTCGACAGCACGACAAAGTTAGATTGTGCATATTGCAAATTAACATATTTTCTAGCGATTTAGAGAATATAGTAGTCGATCCCAAACACACAATCAATAAAACACGATGCATGATCAGGCTCCACCACATGTCAAGTTTTCCAGAATTTGAGTGCTACACAGTTTTAATAAAAGCATTTAAAAAAAATGTGTATTACAAACAAAGTGAAGCTGATCAAACAATACTTTCAAACTAACCCGTTATTATTTCTAGAGAGTCGCAGAGAGTTTTCAAGTTGTCTTGGTTTCAGATGATCCAGGACTGAAGTGTTCCCCCCACGGTGGCATTACAATGAATAGGAATAGATGTCCCTTTGGTCAACGGGACAGTCAAAGGACACCGCCCTGTATAATAATGGGGACGTCATCCTAACAAGACCATTATGAAATGAATAGGAGGGCTCCTTTTGTTTCCCTTCGCTCAAGCAGCACTATAAATACTCCGAGCGCTCTTTTACCTCACCACAGAGCAAGAGGTGCACCCGCGAGATAAGATTACTCGCAGCTATCCGGCCAACAAGCCCACTGTGTCGACTCCTTCGTTGTTACCTACACCTCCTTCCCAAAAAGAGGACGGATCTCAAACGACAGAATCAGGTGATCGAGTGTGACTTAAAAACAGGGCAGAGATAGAGAGGGAAGCAGCGACCTCCTACCCAAACCGAGCTAATAAAATGCATTCTGACTCCAGCTCGAGCAGATCTTCCTCACCAGACATGGATGGGATGTATCTCAGAGACCACCTCAATTCAGTGTCCTCGACGCAGAACGAACTCCTCCAGAAGATGACGAGCGAGCACCTTTCCAGGCACGGGGAAAAGTCACCTGGCGGGAGCAAGTACAAACTCAAGAAGCAAGTGACCGAGCAAGAGATTCAGCATCTGAGGCTGAAAATCAACGGACGGGAGCGCAAGAGGATGCATGACTTGAACCTGGCGATGGACGGACTCCGGGAAGTCATGCCTTATGCACACGGTCCGTCCGTGAGAAAGCTGTCGAAAATTGCCACTCTCCTGCTCGCCAGAAACTACATCCTGATGCTCAACAGCTCACTTGACGAGATGAAAAGGCTGGTTGGAGAAATCTACGGTGGACATCATTCTACGTTCCACTGCGGGACAGTGAGCGGGCACTCTGGCAACCCAGCGCATCAGGTGCATCCGTTGCTCGGGAGCGCGCTGTCCTCGTCCACATCCTCCACCCTCACCACCACTTTACCGGGACTAACCTCCATCCGAGCACCTCATTCCCTAATGAAGAGTGCCCCTGCACCCCCGCTTCAACTCGGCAGCGGTTTCCAGCACTGGTCAGGTTTACCTTGCCCGTGCCCCATATGCCAAGTACCTCCACCCCCTCATATTCCTATCAGTTCAGCGGGACTGACGAGACTTACAAGTGAAAACAAGGACGTGATGAAGTAATGTGGGACATCCGATACAGAATGGTGTCAACGTGTACAGTAAATTGTGAATTGGACATGAAGAATTGACCTCAATGCATGCATTGTTTGTCTGTTTATTTGTTTTTGCGTATGAGATCCCCTAAATATTCTCCTTGTAACAAAGACCCTGTGAAAATACTTTTTTCATGGTAAAACTTTTGCCGGTTATTTGGTGTCACCAGAGATGCATTCACACAGTGTACATATGTTTCTTTGTAAAAAACAGCAACTTCTAAAACATTAAGCCGGAGATGTCTGAATGTAACCTTACGTTTCTAAAACATTAAGCCGGAGATGTCTGAATGTAACCTTACGTTTCTAAAACATTAAGCCGGAGATGTCTGAATGTAACCTTACGTTTCTAAAACATTAAGCCGGAGATGTCTGAATGTAACCTTACGTTTCTAAAACATTAAGCCGGAGATGTCTGAATGTAACCTTACGTTTCTAAAACATTAAGCCGGAGATGTCTGAATGTAACCTTACGTTTCTAAAACATTAAGCCGGAGATGTCTGAATGTAACCTTACGTTTCTAAAACATTAAGCCGGAGATGTCTGAATGTAACCTTACGTTTCTAAAACATTAAGCCGGAGATGTCTGAATGTAACCTTACGTTTCGAGCACTGAAGGTGGTCCTAGGACAACATACCTGCTGATCTGAAAGGGCGAAGAAAGTTGCATGCAGATTTAATATTTTGGTTTTTTACATCATTTGTGAAAGTGAAGAATGTCCTTTCCTTGTAACAAGGATGGTGAAATCGCATTCTACAGTGTATGAACATTGTATTATTATATATTTAGTTCGAAAAAGGTTGACATTATATGGATCTTGATTACTCCATAGAATTCTGAAAATGCTTTTAGCTTTGTGGCGTTATTCTGTGTCCATTTGTATGTAGAACTTCTTTAGCATGGCGACAGAACAACTAAAGCATGATTGTTTTGCTGGAAATAATTTGTTATGCCCAGAGACCTTGCGTCTTTATTTTTGTACATTCTTGATGATTGATGAAATATTTATTATTGCCCAGTGTTCCTGGATGAAATTTCAATAAAACTGATATAATGAACCATATATGCTGCATTGTCTGTCCATGTATGCCATAATGTATCTAATATGGCCTCAATTAAGGACATTTATTCCGGTGGATTATTTATTCATAGATTAAAGCCATTTCTAAATATACGTTTGGTCTAGTAGCCTAATATGGATGCCTTGAGTGATTGGAATCATGCAGTCTGCCAATAATGCCTGTATTTTAATGTCACTTTTGAATGAATATGTAGACCGTGTCCTAACATATCTATAGACTGTATACAACGTTTGTATACAGTCCACATAAGAGGTAGGCCTAATGATTCCTCAATGTAGGATACTTGCTAACTTGTATTTGTTTCTGTTAATTCATTGTGGTGTAGAGACAGCAAAGTATTTGTTTTGCAGGCTGGCAAAATAATTATCCAGTGCAGTTGGCAATGTTTACACGTGGGCCTAATACAATCTGTTGTTTGAACGTCCACTAGATTTCACAAGTGCAGAAATAGAAGACGAAGGAGTTCTGAATACAAATTACACCCATGGGGGTTAGACGAGTTTTGATGCAGCAACTAACACCAGTAGAAACGTTGCTTAAACATCTGGGACTATCTGCAGAAAAGTGTGGGCATTCTCCTTGATTGCCTTTAGATTCCCTTTAGCCAGAAGACATTTGCCATTTTCCACAAATGAACCAGAAATGAACATTCCCAGTATTTATCCTCGTACTGAAAATAATCTTCATTAAGCTAATCTTTATCAGTAGGCTACAAAATAAATATACATATATCTAAGATGTTATACTAATCAACATAATTATTTGACCCTCATTTTATTGATCACATCTGAATGCACATTTGAACCATCATGTACATTGCTAGATCTATACTGTATGTAGCTTACCTAGATAAACACATTTTCTGTCCAGAATTATACAAAATCCTCATGTTTGCATGATAGTGATTATCTTGTGTTGACTGAAATGTTTAGAGAGAGTAGGCCTATCGATCTAAACACCCGATAATGAATGGTTTGGCTTAACTTTCTCAAAACATTATTACATCATTTCATTGTTAACTCCAATTTCATGATATTTTAATAACATAATGATATTTATCATAGTTGCACATCACAACACCCCCCCACCCCCCACTTCTAACTGTTGATATTAGGCCTACTTCTTATAACAATACTTCAACCATTTTAATAGGTCTACAGTAGCCTTACTAAGAATCTATAAATAATCCATGTAAATATATTGACATGTCCGATATGCCTAGGCCTATATTTTAAACAAATAAATTACTAATACGACATATTTCTGATCATACAATGTGCTTCAATTATTTCATAATTAGATGCGCGTTATGGAACTGTTGAGCCCTTAAATGCTACATGAACCTCCATGGGATCAGAAAGCGCTTTGGCAGGTCCCTGGAGTCCTTTCACTGGCGCATCGCTGATCAGATAGGCAGAAACAGAATGTATGTTTGTGGAGATTACAAGTTAATTGTTCATGGGGGAATGTGGATCGAAACACATCAGAAGACTTCGTTGGGATTACAGGATCCTAAATGCAAGAGATTATGCATTCAGCAGCCATTATTCGAGCATGTAAATGAGCCAGTAAACCTTTTGTAACTTTGTCGTTGGAAAGCTCAAGTTCTTTCCTCGTAGTAACTGTTATAGGTTGGGAGAGTGAAAGGGGGAGTTCATTTTACACTTTGTCTGACGGATACAAACAGTTACGGTTAGACTGTCCATGCCAGATGGGGTTTATATAGACGGGTTGCAAAGCCCCATCAAAACGAAGCTTTTAAATATTTTGTTCTTAAAACGGTGCCAGAGAAGGATTCTGCCTGGCAGTAATCTTATAATCATGAGATATGTTAAAAAAAATATATAATACTTTTTAGTTTATCAGTTCAGATTTATTATGCAGTAAAGAACATTTACAATCCAGTGGTGTGAGAAAAATGTGGCAGCAGTTATTTAATATCTTAACCTGTTACTCTGCGAAATATTCTTAAAATGATGATATTGCTAATATACAATGATGCTTGCTTGATGATGTAGTTCATAATATGAACTATATCATAAAGCATGCCTAGCAAGCAAGTATCAATGGATATTAGCGATGCATGTGAAAATTATGATGTGCAGTTCTACCATCACTACTGCAACATAAGTAGTAACATTGACCTTACTCCAAATTGGAAGTTCACGTGCATGCAATTTTGTAAATGTTTCCAGAAAATATATTGGACTCATATGGATAATCTGACCTTTGTAAATAATAAATAATGTATATTGGGGCTGCAGGTAGCCTAGTGGTTATAGCAGTGGGCCAGTTACTGAGAGGTCGAATCCCCGAGCTGACAAGGTAAACATCTGTCGTTCTGTTAACCTACTGTTCCTAGGCCGTCATTGTAAATAAGAATTTGATCTTAACTGACATGCCTAGTTAAACTAAAATATCATGAATACATTTTGAACATGTTGTGTGATTACCCTTGAGAGGAAACTATCTGGACAAAAAGTGACTGAACTCTCACTCAGACACAGATGTTACACTGTTTGACCCTCACTCCTCTAACACATTTTACACCAACAATAATGAACTATTGGAAAAAGCAACAGTCATAGCAAAATATGAATTTATTTCTTATCATAAAGGCCCAGAGCAGTTAAAAAAGTATTTTCCCTATGGTTTATTTATATTTCCACACTATGAGGTTGGAATAATACTATGAAATTGTGAAAATGATGATAATGCCATTTTAGTGTAAGAGCTGTTTGGTGGGATTGTTGTGGCCTGCCAGGTGACATCACCAGGTGGTAAATTAGTTAATAAACCAATAAGAAAATGAGTCCCAAACGTATCAGCCAATAACAGCTAGTTTTCATTTTCCCCTCCCCACTCACAGACTGTCCTAGCAAAATTCTTGCTCGAAGAAGCTATTTTTGTCACTTTTTTTACCTTTTTAATTGAAAACAATCACAGTAAGGTACTTAATTGTTACCCAGAAATGATTTGATATTGAGATAAAAACGGCTGTATTGGACCTTTAACATCATTGGACATGCTATCTGAAATAAAATATAACCAAAGAAAGACAGTTATTTTAACAACATTTCAGTTAATTAGCACATTATGTAAAACAAAAATATACACTTTCCCTTTTGTAATATGTCGCTTCTTTCCGAAGTACAATCCACAAAGTACTAAAAAGCTGATTTACTATCAATTGATCATAGTATCATTTATTTTTCAGAAATTTGAAGAAAATATCAATTTTGTCATATTTATTTGGTAAAAACAACTGCCATATAAAGGGGCAGTACATCAAAATGTACTTAATGATATGCATAAAGAGTGAATAATCAATTGATCCTGAGAGACAGTGACTTGGTTTTCTTTATTTACTTACCCCACAGAAGCTTTAGCATTGCTGTTAGCAGACCAATGGGAGTGTTAGGGGCTAATGAGCTATGGCAGCATGCTTCATAAAGCATGCCCAAGTCCTCAATGTCATTTCAAACCAAATGTTATAGCAACCAAAATGTCATTACAGGGATATTATAGGAATTCTCGTATTTATATAACATTTTCAGTAGAATAACAGTTTTTAGCAGAATACACACCAATAAGATGTTTGGACAGCAGCTAAGCATACATTTGAGGTCATTTTGAGTTCCTATACAGTCACATCTGCTATAGACGCGTATAACCATAGGTAAGTACGTAAGGGGCTCAGGCTCACCAGGTGATCTGTCTATCTGGTCAAAATCACAGGGAAAGGGAGATACCTAGTCAGTTGTACAACTGAAATGTGTCTTCTGCATTTAACCCAACCCCTCTGAATCAGAGAGGTGCAGGGGGCTGCCATAATCAACAACCACATCCTCAGTGCCCGGGGAACAGTGGGTTAATTGCCTTGCTCAGAAGACAGATTTTTACCTTGTTAGCTCAAGGATTCAATTCAGCTACTTTTCGGTTACAGGCCCAACACTCTAACCACTAGGCTACCTGCCACCCATACTGATACAGGTACATCCCTCTCCACCCACTGAGGGTATGGATAACTTGGTATTATGTCTCCAGAGAAACCTAGACTTAAATAAAGGTCTTATTGATCAAAATACTATAAGCGGAAATAGGTGTTTTTGTCTGGGGTCAAAATGGCCTCAAAGTCCACATTGATACAGAAACACTAAACAATTATTTAAATTGAATAATAACAAGTGGATTAACAAAGTCATGGAAAATTGGAAGGATTGAATAAAACACCTTTGAGATACAGTATGATCAAAAATATGCCTCTGGGGTCAAAATGACAAGTCATTTGCTTGAGGGTTAAGATATGAGTACTCTTCTCCTTTCTGAGAGTTTGTTTGAGAGTCTGTTTGAATTTCTTTGTTTTGCCCTTTATTCGAACATTATCTCTGTGAGATTGTGGAGGAAAACTCTAGGTAATTGTATCGGCCTAATAACCTATTTGGTTGCTATGAATTAGACGTTACTTGGTAGTTTTCTCTCCATGCAACTCCCTTTGTTTTCTTTAATTCCAGTTTTGCAGCTAATAAAATTGCTCCCTGCTGGAGATTCCTCAGACATGCTGATTGTCATGATGATAACACCTCTGTGAACAAAAGTCGTTTGTTTATAGTAAGTGCTGCTGTGGTAGAACAGTGATGCATGGGAAGTTGTACTTTAAAAAGCAATGCTCCCATACAAAAAATATTGAATGTACTTTGATTATTAGTTTTTTATTTAGACTATGCAGGTTGAACAACTTTTATTAACTGTAAAAAAAAATAGGGCTGTATATGAATCCAGTAGATATTATTTTTTAACTTCTTAATTGTTCAGGCTTACAATTCTCTGGCTGAAAGAGTGAGACAGATAGAGATTCGCTACACCACACCAGCTATTCTATTGGTGCTTATTCAGAACCAGGCAGATTGGGAGCCTAAATAGCCTTAAAACAACATAAGGGTCACTAAAGAACCAATGAGAAGGACTTTCATGCTCCCAAGTAATTTCTTGAAGGGTTTAAATGAAAAGACAACCCTGCTAAGTAGCCCCCTTCTTTTCAGCAGTGACAAATGGCCAGTCATCTTCAGTGGACACACCTGTTACTGGAAACACTCCACATTATACACTTTGAGAGTGGCCTTGTTAAGATCAGATTCCCCTCAAAGGTTCCGCACAATAGATATGCATGCTAACAATGCTGCTGGCCCAGAGCTAAAAGCTCTGCGTCAAAGCAGGGCTTGTGCCGGGCAAGACTGGGGGCTGCAATTGAAAATACATTTCAGTTGAATAAGGGGCATTGGCTGCATCAGAGGAGCTGCTGCCCCCTCATAGAACAAAAGCAGTTGTGGGGATAAGTTATTGACTCCAGTGACAGGGTGAATGCAGTTCATTATGTTTGCCAGTTCTTGTGCACTCTGAGTCTGTCTGGGGTCTGAATTAGGTGGCAGGTGCAGCAGCCATTGCCTCTTTGCCCCAGGGGAATGCCTGTCATCAGCTGATTTCATAGACAAATAATTATCCCATATAGCCAAAACAGAAAGCATATTTCCATCATAAGCACATTTTGCCACAGCCATTAGTGTCTGAGCTCATTTGCATGTTAATTGTGCAGTTAGAGAGGTCTATGTTGACGTTTCCCTTCCTCAAGTTTTGATTGGAGGGGAATTGGAACTAGGAAATGTTTTCTATGCTCGTTCAATTGTTGGTTGGTCATAATATCTTGTTTACACAATTTAGAGGATTGGTGGATTTGTAAAGGGATCAGTCTATAATTCTCCCAGAGCCTGTCGGCATCACAAAAAATCTAACTGTGTTGCATAGTCATATTTAGAAAGGCCCATGCTTTCTGACAGCAATGTAACTCAAATATAAACTACTGCCATATTTACATTTACATTGCACAAGCTAATGTAGCGAGAGTTTGGAACTATAAGGTTCTATCTGCAATTATACAATGGGTGGGTCTAATCCTGAATGCTTATTGGTTAAGAGCGCATTCCAGCCAGTGTCTATTCCACAAGTTACAACTGGTTAAATCTGACATTAAAATGTCTATTTACTCAGTTCCATTTGACTGCGCAATCCACTGTCTCATCAACCCAGCTAGACAAATTATAAACTTGATCTAATGTAGCGAGTGCTTGGGACTATAAGTTTCTATCTGCAAAAAAGATGACTCTGAGATAATTGGGTTTAAAGTTCCGAACCCTCATTGGTTTGAATGGTGTGAACAATTTTGATCTTCAATTCTTTTGAACTTAACAACAGCAATTGGGATATATAGTTTGAGAACATGGAACAGAACAAGGCTATGTAAATAACTCTATTTTGACAAATGCAGATATCACCTTATAGTCCCAAGCTCGCGATAGGGCCAAGCAATTCTGGGCGACTCATTACTTGCATTTATCTGATTTATGGAGAATTATGTTTATGATAGATATTATTGATATATTGATACCTTTACAGACAAATAACGGATTATGCCAGACGTCTGAGGCAATTTCAACTGCAAAATAGGGGCGATCATCTCACTCAAGTCCATGGAACCAGTCAACCAGACACCTGCTAGAATAGCAGGCTGTTTACACACTTCCAACACAACATCCAAGTCGGCTTTGGTGTCAGTTGTGTGTAAATACAGAAGAGAGAGAAATCAAGCTACCGTTTCTGTGAGCAGTGATGTCCTCCCACAGTGTCTGACAGATGGCGTTCACTAGTTGGCCATAAATGGCTGTCACAGAGTGTTTGTCTGTCTGCCAGTAGCCTATGGTTAAGGGACTCCCTGGGAGAATGTTACTGTCCTGACACCGCTGAAAACGAACTGTCCTTGATTGTCAACCACAGACAACCATGGCCCTCGCGCCACCCCAACCTTCTGGCCAGAAAGGCTAGGTTGGGGGAGCAGGTGCAGAGAGGAGAGATATATCTATTTAAATCATAGGCCACCACATGCTTAAAATCTGCCCTGAATAAAGCCACTCTCCATGATGATATTGGGGACATGTTCAACATAAAACAAGATTTTTGTACTGTCTGTGTTCAATAAAGGGAATCAACAGGAGAGTTTTTGCTATGTGATTACCTGTAATTTCCCAAGGTTTATTACCCGGAATAAAAATATAGATTTTCCTCTTGTCCTTTTCAGCAAAGGATCATCGTTGTAAGGATAGCGGGGCTCATTTCCAATGATCATAGGACACAACATGACTCATGATCACCTGAGTATCTGATGCCTATATCAATAGAGACAATCAAAATAGTGTATTCATGCACATCAAACAGAACTTGTTTGTTGAAAGCATTTCCTCATTATCATAGTCTTGGACATTAGTGAGACAGAGTGTTTAGTCGCAGTGATCCATCATGTGTGTGTGTAGGGTGAATCTTAGTAGACAGAAGGTGGAGGGACATTCCCCAGAGAGGGGAAAGGGGGGAGAAGGGTTAAAGGGGTAGAGGGGGTGCCCGTGGGCGGTGGTCTATGTGCCAGCTCCTAGCCTGGCAGAGGGCACTGTGGCTTGGCCCCACTCAGCAGGAAGTTGCTGTGTGACAAAGTGAAACATGGACGTGTGAGGAGCAAGCCATCACTGTGTCCAAGACCACAGAAGTTAAACGGACACGGCAGATACAAAGAAGCCGATACATTTTAAATGTGGGGGAAATAAATTGAATAAATTCATTTGAATTTATGAGACTAAAATGAATCAGAACTTTTGAATCAATGATGATTTTGAGGGTCTCCTACTTGATCTAGGGTCCACCATCTCCAAAATCTTAAATCTACAGTAAGCTTGCTTACAGCACTGGAAGACTGGGGAGTATGACATGCTCAGTAATCCCTCAAATCTCCTACACAAGTCGACTATCAGCTAAGACATCCTCATTGGGGCCGGGGACCTTAGGTACCCTTAAGACACACAATTTTTTGTTGTTGATGATTTCCGATTAGGGAAGCAAATGGATTTGCTCCCTAGAAGGGATATGATTTGAAAATACATCAGATTGAACAGAATTGATACAATGAATAGTTAATCACACACACACAAAGGCTAGTCTGGACCACTAATTAGGGGCCGAATGGCAGGGTCCTCTTGTAGCTCCTTCAGCTGACACATCTCATTGGCTTCTATAATGGGGAAGCTGTTTAGCAGGGAGACGGCTGATGCGCTGACAGCTTGGCAAAATGTGCTTGCCTTAGCGCCACATGATGCTTATGGAAATGAGGAGGATGCAGATGGGACCGCGAGGGCCCGTGATCAAACTACATAGACTTGATGGGAGTTTACCGCGCGTGGACAGTTAAGGTATGGTGAGATTCAGGTAAGGGAGAAGATGCTGTCGGCTCAGTCGTGGCTCTATCAAACAGACAGAGTTTATTTAACAGCAGCCATGTGCCAACACCACAGTCCCTCCTTACCCTCATCTCACTTAACTCCATCTCACAAGTCTCTTGGCAGAGCGGCAGTTGGCAAGCCTCACCAAAGTAATCATGTGCCAAAGTGAGTCCGTCACAGTTGGTGATTTTGATCAATTTCAACTTAAACAACGGACAGACAGCTTGTCGCAACAAACAAACATGTAAATATATGTCAACACATTTGTATGAGTTGGAAAGGCTGCTTTTAAAGGGGAAGACACTAGATTGATACCAATAGCCACTTTATCAGATGATAACTATGATCTAAATGACAGTGTATTGAATATAAAGTGAATCCGCCTTCATCCAGAGTGCACACTGTTGGGAGAGAGGGACCACACAGCCCATGCATCCCTATAAATCCTAAATGTTGAATGGAGAGCTAGGAGCAGTGAACAGAGCTAATTATAGGCAGGAATTAACAGTGGTATGAAAACAGAAGCGACAGCACCAGTGGTCTGCCTGCAGCATGGCAACGAGAGCCCTGACGTCTGGATGGGCCAGTCATCATATGGACAAATCACAACTGATCTGGGAATGTAATGGCTGCCAGATGTTAGCGCTTTGTACCAAATGGCTCTCCTGGGAGCTCACCTAATCTGTGAGGAGACATCACATGGGGGGATGTAGCGTATGCTTGTGTGTGTGTTTGTGTGAGAGAGAGAGGGAGAGAGAGAGAGAAAAAGGGAAAGCTATGGAGTAAGTGGAGTTAAGAGTGCTAGAAGTCTACTTAGCAAATGTGAACGTCGTCCCACACTAACTTTTACTTTTACAGAGGAAAACCTTTACTAGACATTCTCTAATCTGAATTCACAACCAAGAGTTGAACAATAAAGACAAGGGGATGTTTACCAGCCGTCAAGCCCCGCTATGTTCCTAAGCTGTAGTTTGGTTTATTGAGCCCTGTGGACGGGTAGTACAGTAGTCAGTATGGTTACAGCATGGCACTCTCATTGTCTTCCATCTCACAGCAATGAGAGATGTTATAGTATGGGTGGAATTAGCTCGCTGCCTCTATCTAAACAGCTATGGTAAAGGCAGCAGATGTTGGCTGATAGGTGTTGGATGCTGTGATGGAATCCAGCAGCTGGTCACCATGACAGTCCCAATCAGGGAGGATAGTGACACACTGCTGTAAAAAGGCCCTGATCCAAGCATTTGGTATGTAAAGTGTCACTTTATTTGTAGGTGGACATGCATTATGCCCACATTACCATCTGACTCAACTATGAGTACTAGTCTAGGAGATTATTCAATCTATAAGATTTGGATGTTTCATAAATATGTGTCCTTGAGTTGTTTTGACCTGCAAGAGTGACTACAAAACACATGCATGGTTTGGATAGGAAGTCATCAGTAACTGGGTATTCATCGACACACTTGCATTTCAACTTGGTTGTTTTGGTCCCCCTCTCAGGCCTGTTGAGAGGGCTCACCATGCAGCACTCTCTCTCCACAAGCAGAGGATATGCGACAAGGTGTCCACTGTCACTTTCTGACAGGGGGGACTCCAAGCTTCAAATGTCCTGCGATGCCTCATCACTCAAACCTCTCATCCGTTCTGAGCCATTGGTCTGTCAAAAAGGAACTCCCCCATCTGTCCCTATCCCTGTCACTCAGGGGGCAGGACACAGCCTGATTATCTCATTAGAAAGTCATTAAGTAGCCTTAAATGTAAAACACCATCTCCACTGGATCCTAATGTTATTGGAAGCTGCATGTGAATACATGCTCCAGACCCCATGGTGTTGCAGGCTCAGCCTGAGGAAGCTCTGTGCAGTTCTGTCACCACTCCAGACAATGAGCCAAAATGGCACACTTCTCTCTTGTGTTGTTGGTCTGCTGAGCTTTAATACCACTTCACACATCTGCCACACAGGACACTACAGCATGTCACTTCCTTTTTTAACAGCCAGGCTCAGTGGATAGACAATGAGCAAATACAGATGTAGGATCTTAATTTGAGCCAGTTTGCTAGAGCAGGAAAATATTCCTGCCGCAACAGGAAATTATAATTATTATGTGGATTATAATGTGGATTATAATTAAAGCATCATTTTGTAGGGTTGATACATTTTTTTGTAAAGGGAAAATCAAGTCTGAAATTTCTAAGTGGAAATTACAAACTTCAGACGCCTTTTTAAACCTGAAATACACTACAAGTTCTCCTGCAACATGGTGATCAAATTAAGATCCTACATCTGTAGAGATGCTTGCAGCATGCCCAGGTAATCAAATGAGCTGGGCAGCTATGTGTTTAAATATTTTACTTTAGCTAGTTTTCTTCTTTTCAGAAAAGTTCTACATTTATGAGCCGATTTCATTTACTTGTTTCATGGCGGTGCATTTTAAACTGCCACTTTATAATTATACATACTCAGACAATTCCATCTAAATCTCAAAATATACAGTACATCTATATAGTGGCTGTATGAATTTATTGTGTCAGTCTGTTCGGACACAATACACGAAGAAGCAACACAAAGTGACTGACAATGACAGTTGACCAATAAAAGACAAAGATGAAACCACATGGGATGAGCCTGACTGGGGCGTAAGGCAACAGCTTGGAACATCTCTCGAAAGACAGGAAGGCTAGGTGACACTAGGCACCACTGTCACTTTCTGACAGTGAAGACCAGCAGCCATCTAAAGGACTGTCATAATTCACCTCCTCACATCCAACCTGATCAATCAGTCAATCAGAGAGAGAGACCAATTCCACCCTCTCCATCTGTCTTTATCCAGGCAGAGAAAAGAACATGATTTCCCTATTAGCAGCTCATTAAAGGTAGGGACACAGTTTCCACTCTCTCCAGATCACTTTGTTAAGAGGCCCATTTGAATACCTGTGTGGGTCTTTGTTCCTGAGCCCTGGCCCAGGGAGCTCCTATGTTATGCACAGGGCTGCTGTGGTCTTAGATGGGGTTGTTCCAGGCTCATCCATCTCCTACTGTCAATGTGGTCACCTCCTAGAGAGATCAGTGCCCCTCCCAGAGACTACACACACACCACACACACACACACACACACACGATTGTCAGTAGCTTTAATCTGATGGAGAGGGGGCTATGAGGACAGGACTGCTGCCACACCCTCCCGCCCCCCACTGCTGTCTTGAAACATTCATGGATGAATTGTTCACACTTTAAACACTATTATAATTGTGTGGCGATGTGAACTCTGCTGCACCATCCCCACGTCGAAGTCACTACTCAAAATGCCTTCTCCACCGCATCAAACACAAATGGAACTCTCAACAAACTGTGTTATGTTTGTAGCGCTTGCGTATGAGTGCACACATACATTTCTGCTACTACTGTAGTTACATTGCTAGGACAACGTATTGACCAAACATTTTAACCATATTCAGGTATCATTGTTATTCCAACCTGTGTTTGTTGTTCGCCATCTCGTGTTGTGTTGTGCTGTTCATTATGTTGTGTTTTGACTTTTGTGTCTCATACCCTTTTTATATCTAGATAAAAAACCTGCAACCTTTACCATACCCCCTTCTTTATACCGCCTTCTCTTTATACTGCCTTCTCTTTAGATCACCTTCCCTTTATACAGTCTTCTTTATACCGCCTTCTCTTTATACTGCCTTCTCTTTAGATCACCTTCCCTTTATACAGTCTTCTTTATACCGCCTTCTCTTTATACTGCCTTCTCTTTAGATCACCTTCCCTTTATACAGTCTTCTTTATACCGCCTTCTCTTTATACTGCCTTCTCTTTAGATCACCTTCCCTTTATACAGTCTTCTTTATACCGCCTTCTCTTTATACTGCCTTCTCTTTAGATCACCTTCCCTTTATACAGTCTTCTTTATACCGCCTTCTCTTTATACTGCCTTCTCTTTAGATCACCTTCCCTTTATACAGTCTTCTTTATACCGCCTTCTCTTTATACTGCCTTCTCTTTAGATCACCTTCCCTTTATACAGTCTTCTTTATACCGCCTTCTCTTTATACTGCCTTCTCTTTAGATCACCTTCCCTTTATACAGTCTTCTTTATACCGCCTTCTCTTTATACTGCCTTCTCTTTAGATCACCTTCCCTTTATACAGTCTTCTTTATACCGCCTTCTCTTTATACTGCCTTCTCTTTAGATCACCTTCCCTTTATACAGTCTTCTTTATACCGCCTTCTCTTTATACTGCCTTCTCTTTAGATCACCTTCCCTTTATACAGTCTTCTTTATACCGCCTTCTCTTTATACTGCCTTCTCTTTAGATCACCTTCCCTTTATACAGTCTTCTTTATACCGCCTTCTCTTTATACTGCCTTCTCTTTAGATCACCTTCCCTTTATACAGTCTTCTTTATACCGCCTTCTCTTTATACTGCCTTCTCTTTAGATCACCTTCCCTTTATACAGTCTTCTTTATACCGCCTTCTCTTTATACTGCCTTCTCTTTAGATCACCTTCCCTTTATACAGTCTTCTTTATACCGCCTTCTCTTTATACTGCCTTCTCTTTAGATCACCTTCCCTTTATACAGTCTTCTTTATACCGCCTTCTCTTTATACTGCCTTCTCTTTAGATCACCTTCCCTTTATACAGTCTTCTTTATACCGCCTTCTCTTTATACTGCCTTCTCTTTAGATCACCTTCCCTTTATACAGTCTTCTTTATACCGCCTTCTCTTTATACTGCCTTCTCTTTAGATCACCTTCCCTTTATACAGTCTTCTTTATACCGCCTTCTCTTTATACTGCCTTCTCTTTAGATCACCTTCCCTTTATACAGTCTTCTTTATACCGCCTTCTCTTTATACTGCCTTCTCTTTAGATCACCTTCCCTTTATACAGTCTTCTTTATACCGCCTTCTCTTTATACTGCCTTCTCTTTAGATCACCTTCCCTTTATACAGTCTTCTTTATACCGCCTTCTCTTTATACGCCTTCTCTTTAGATCACCTTCCCTTTATACAGTCTTCTTTATACCGCCTTCTCTTTATACTGCCTTCTCTTTAGATCACCTTCCCTTTATACAGTCTTCTTTATACCGCCTTCTCTTTATACTGCCTTCTCTTTAGATCACCTTCCCTTTATACAGTCTTCTTTATACCGCCTTCTCTTTATACTGCCTTCTCTTTAGATCACCTTCCCTTTATACAGTCTTCTTTATACTGCCTTCTCTTTATACTGCCTTCTCTTTAGATCACCTTCCCTTTATACAGTCTTCTTTATACTGCCTTCTCTTTATACTGCCTTCTCTTTAGATCACCTTCCCTTTATACAGTCTTCTTTATACCGCCTTCTCTTTATACTGCCTTCTCTTTAGATCACCTTCCCTTTATACAGTCTTCTTTATACCGCCTTCTCTTTATACTGCCTTCTCTTTAGATCACCTTCCCTTTATACAGTCTTCTTTATACCGCCTTCTCTTTATACTGCCTTCTCTTTAGATCACCTTCCCTTTATACAGTCTTCTTTATACCGCCTTCTCTTTATACTGCCTTCTCTTTATACCGCCTTCTCTTTATACTGCCTTCTCTTTAGATCACCTTCCCTTTATACAGTCTTCTTTATACAGCCTTCTCTTTATACTGCCTTCTCTTTAGATCACCTTCCCTTTATACAGTCTTCTTTATACCGCCTTCTCTTTATACTGCCTTCTCTTTAGATCACCTTCCCTTTATACAGTCTTCTTTATACTGCCTTCTCTTTATACTGCCTTCTCTTTAGATCACCTTCCCTTTATACAGTCTTCTTTATACTGCCTTCTCTTTATACTGCCTTCTCTTTAGATCACCTTCCCTTTATACAGTCTTCTTTATACCGCCTTCTCTTTATACTGCCTTCTCTTTATACCGCCTTCTCTTTGTACCGCCTTCTCTTTATACAGACTTCTCTTTAGACCGCCTTCTCTTTATACTGCCTTCTCTTTATACCGCCTTCTCTTTATACCTCCTTCTCTTCATACAGCCTTCTCTTTATACGGTCTTCTCTTTATACAGCCTTCTCTTTATACCGCCTTCTCTTTATACCTCCTTCTCTTCATACAGCCTTCTCTTTATACGGTCTTCTCTTTATACCGCCTTCTCTTTATACAGCCTTCTCTTTATACTGCCTTCTCTTTATACCGCCTTCTCTTTATACAGCCTTCTCTTTATACAGCCTTCTCTTTATACGGTCTTCTCTTTATACAGCCTTCTCTTTATACCTCCATCTCTTTATACAGCCTTGTCTTTATACGGCCTTCTCTTTATACAGCCTTCTCTTTATATCGCCTTCTCTTTATACAGCCTTGTCTTTATACGGCCTTCTCTTTATACAGCCTTCTCTTTATACAGCCTTCTCTTTATACCTCCTTCTCTTCATACAGCCTTCTCTTTATACAGCCTTGTCTTTATACGGCCTTCTCTTTATACAGCCTTCTCTTTATACAGCCTTCTCTTTATACAGCCTTGTCTTTATACGGCCTTCTCTTTATACAGCCTTCTCTTCATACAGCCTTCTCTTTATACAGCCTTCTCTTTAGACCGCCTTCTCTTTATACAGCCTTCTCTTTATACAGCCTTCTCTTTATACCTCCTTCTCTTCATACAGCCTTCTCTTTAGACCGCCTTCTCTTTATACCTCCTTCTCTTTATACCTCCTTCTCTTTATACATCCTTCTTTTGATAAGGCCTGGTCTTTATACCTCCTTCTCTTCATCCAGCCTTCTCTTTATACTGCCTTCTTTATACCGTCTACTTCATACAGTCTACTTTATACGGCCTTGTCTTTATACTGGCTTCTCTTTATATGGCCAACTTCATACAGTCTACTATATACAGCCTTCTCTTTATACCGCCTTCTCTTTATACGGCCTTCTCTTTATACCTCCTTCCATTTATACCATCTTCTTTGTACCTCCTTCTCTTTATACCGCCTTCTCTTTATACCACCTTCTCTTTATACGACCTTCTCTTTATACTGCCTTCTCTTTATACAGCCGACTGCATACAGTCTTCTTTATATGGCCTTCTCTTTATACGACCTTCTCTTTAGACCGCCTTCTATTTATACTGCCTTCTCTTTAGATCACCTTCCCTTTATACTGTCTTCTTTATACCGCCTTCTCTTTATACTGCCTTCTCTTTAGATCACCTTCCCTTTATACAGTCTTCTTTATACCGCCTTCTCTTTATACTGCCTTCTCTTTAGATCACCTTCCCTTTATACAGTCTTCTTTATACCGCCTTCTCTTTATACTGCCTTGTCTTTAGATCACCTTCCCTTTATACAGTCTTCTTTATACCGCCTTCTCTTTATACTGCCTTCTCTTTAGATCACCTTCCCTTTATACAGTCTTCTTTATACCGCCTTCTCTTTATACTGCCTTCTCTTTAGATCACCTTCCCTTTATACAGTCTTCTTTATACCGCCTTCTCTTTATACTGCCTTCTCTTTAGATCACCTTCCCTTTATACAGTCTTCTTTATACCGCCTTCTCTTTATACTGCCTTCTCTTTAGATCACCTTCCCTTTATACAGTCTTCTTTATACCGCCTTCTCTTTATACTGCCTTCTCTTTAGATCACCTTCCCTTTATACAGTCTTCTTTATACCGCCTTCTCTTTATACTGCCTTCTCTTTAGATCACCTTCCCTTTATACTGTCTTCTTTATACCGCCTTCTCTTTATACTGCCTTGTCTTTAGATCACCTTCCCTTTATACAGTCTTCTTTATACCGCCTTCTCTTTATACTGCCTTCTCTTTAGATCACCTTCCCTTTATACAGTCTTCTTTATACCGCCTTCTCTTTATACTGTCTTCTCTTTATATCACCTTCCCTTTATACAGTCTTCTTTATACTGCCTTCTCTTTATACTGCCTTCTCTTTAGATCACCTTCCCTTTATACAGTCTTCTTTATACTGCCTTCTCTTTATACAGCCTTCTCTTTATACTGCCTTCTCTTTATACGGTCTTCACTTTATATCGCCTTCTCTTTATACCGACTAGTTCATACAGTCTACTTTATACTGCCTTCTCTTTATACGGTCTTCACTTTATATCGCCTTCTCTTTATACCGACTAGTTCATACAGTCTACTTTATACTGCCTTCTCTTTATACCGTCTTCTTTATACCTGAAAGGCGTAGGGGGCAGAAATCGCAATGTAGTTCATTTAAAGTGGGCAGCATAACCCTTTTGCTACCATTTAAATAGCATGACATTTTGTTAGGAATGATTTCTGAAACAACATAACATTAAAGGCCTTTAAAGGGTTTATAAAGTCTCATTCAGCTTTAGAGTTACAGTTGGTTTAAAGTAGGACCAAATATTTTGAGAAAAGTGATATTTTGCCTTCACTTTCACTGGCATGTTCTTGACCAGTGTCCAGGCCATCTGTTGTGTTGTCTGAGCTGAGATGTGTGTTAGCAGTGCTTGGTTTGTCACATTACTGGACTGACCACGAAGTCATGTTTGCAGATGGTAAAGAAATACTGATTATGACTCTATTGTCACAGTAACAGTGGGAAAAGATCCCACAATCTGGCAGATCAAAATAAACACATTTATATATGGGAGCGAAGTCATCTGGAGAACATAGAGACCCTGAGTAGGAATGGAATATCACTGACATCTGTATAAATTAATGTGTGTGATAAATACAAGTCTTCCGAGGCGTGTGTGTGTGTGTGTGTGTGTGTGTGTGTGTGTGTGTGTGTGTGTGGGGGGGGGGCGTGTGTGTGTGTCTTTTATTCAGTATTGTATTCAGAAAAGCAATTTTGAGCAATGCTAGAATATTGGAGAATATTGTTTGTTGTATTAATATTGACAATTGCTTGTCAGGGTTAATTTCAAGTTGTCAAAAACACACGGAAGACATTCTGACACAGATAAAGAAAAGCACAGATTAAAAGCACTTTTTTTCAATGTCACATATCTAACAAATAACATATTGCACACAAAAGGGAATGTTTTAAAAAGTACCCTAACATATTTATGTGTTTTATGAATAAAGAACAACTATTGCAAAGCAATGATAACAAGCCTGGGGGTCAGAATAAAGCGGAGGACACCTTCTTCCTTTTTCCTCTGGACCCATGTTGTGCTGCGGCTGCACGGCCATTGTGTGCCACTCAGCAGTGTCATGAGACAATCATCAAAGCCCTGCAGCGGCCCATCGCCCTGCCTGCTCCTCTCTCTCAGCCTGGCCTCCAGGCTGCAGGCGCCAGCCCCGGCTCACCACTGAAAGCTCCCACCCCAAATTCTGAAGGGTGTGAAATCAGCATGATTAATAATTACAATTATTTGCAAATGTGCCAGCTGCTCTTGAGCAGTGGGTACCTTTGATTTATGGTGGCGTAAACGCTTCTATCCATTGTGTTCCGGAGGATGGAAGGGGAAGGAGGAGAGGGAGGGGAGATTTTTTGGACGTCTGCCCTGAAAATATGATTTTATCTTCCGTACCCCCTTCCTGTCCCCCCTCCACCCCACCCGTCCATACCCCTTACCTATTCCAAAGTCCAGAGTGGCTTTTCTTCAGATCTCAGAGGACAAAACCTCTTCCACACGGGGCCTCATAGGCGACTGGGGCCAGGAGCGCTGTTATCATTGTCTGCAGGGTTCTTTGATCCAGATCTGCCTGCCGCCCAACAATGACAGATTCTTTATGCTTCAGAACCGATTTCAATATGAAGCAGAACATTTTTCTAAAATAATATTGCTTAAAGAAACTGTATGACGCAGATGTCCAGAGTAAGAGGGTTAAAAATACATTTTTGGTGACATTTTAACTACTGTATATCCACATTGTTGATAAACATTAGGGCTGGGAATTGCCAGGGCTCTCATATGTATTGTGATTCGATACAATGATTTTATTTACATTCGAGGTTCCAAACATATTGCTCACCATTTGTCTGCTGCAGAGGAACAAGAGAGACACATGAGGAAACGAGTTTTGATCAGTCATGAAAATAAAAGTACTGAAAACAAATAAAAAAGCTATGAAGGAAAAATACTGGAGTTTTGGTGCCGGTACAGTCAACTAGAGCAAAATAATATTGCGATATTGTCAAAACAATACGATATATTGTCAAAAAGAATATCCTATATGTAACTGTATCAGTTTTTCCCCCATCACTAATAAACATGTCTGTGTTTGAGAGCAGGTTCCCATCACAATGCGTCATAGCCATAGTGGCCACTGAACCGATGCCAGTTTTCCCATGCAGCGTTAGCTCAGTATGCCTGTTTGGCTCCAGACCCAGAGGAAATCAGGCTGCACTCTGGCAGCCCGAGAGGGCCCGGTGATGTGTCCATCAGTGGCGGGACGATGCACTGAATTAACACACTCATTAATCACCATCAACACAGCATTAGTCCTGATCATCTCCAAGAAGAGAGAACCTGACAGCGAGTGGCCACGAACCTGTCCAAAACCTAATTCGATTACTGTCCCATCAGCATCTGGGTCTTTTCGAGGGGGTTCGGTTGTGATGAAATGAAAAAGACAAGCCGTTCATGCGTATAATAGACATCTAAATAATCTCCATGCAGAGACCTGTGCTGAGTCGACAGGAGCTGCATGGTCACAAAGTTTTCGGATCAGGTGATGAGAATCATCATTGGATTAAATAATCTTGAATCTGTAAGTCATTGTGATATATGTAGGGTTTGCGGGAGTGTGTAGTGGGGATTGCTTTATCAGTGACTAGAGTAACAGACAGAATCAGCACAGCCCCTACGAGCATTCTACAGTATGTACAACGCCTATAGGCAGCCAGGCAGTGACAGGTCATAGCCAGCAGAAGCCGCTGCCCAGAAGGCACTTAAGACCTTGCTGGAGCCGCACTGTAGCAGCCTGAGGCGAGGGGAGGCTGCCAGTCAAACAGCTCCGACTTGCAAGCGGCCCTATTCTACCTGACATCCCTCTGCAGATGGACCAGTCCCCCAGGTAGAGGCCCGCTAAACATGCCATTAATCATTGCATAAACCCAGCCCAGAGGGAGGACCTCAGGTTAGCCATCATTTGGAAATAAATTGGGTGAAAAATAGCTCTGGCAGTCTGAGGACTGTGTAAGGCTGTCCCTGGAGGGACCCTGCTAAGTGTGGAAACAGCCTTATCCAAGTCACTAAGTCATCTGTCAGTTAGTTAAAGACATCATCATTCATTTGGCCTAATAGGGCTGCAAGTGATGACAATATCGTCTGTTTGCTTTCAGCTTTTGTTATTCATCTTCTTTATTTGCCTGCTACGTTCCTCTGATGAAATGTTTAGGATGCTACATTCCTCTAATGAAATGCTTTAGGATGCTACGTTCCTCTGATGAAATGTTTAGGATGCTACGTTCCTCTGATGAAATGCTTTAGGATGCTATGTTCCTCTGATGAAATGTTTAGGATGCTACGTTCCTCTGATGAAATGTTTAGGATGCTACGTTCCTCTGATGAAATGTTTAGGATGCTACGTTCCTCTGATGAAATGCTTTAGGATGCTACGTTCCTCTGATGAAATGTTTAGGATGCTACGTTCCTCTGATGAAATGCTTTAGGATGCTACGTTCCTCTGATGAAATGCTTTAGGATGCTACGTTCCTCTGATGAAATGTTTAGGATGCTACGTTCCTCTGATGAAATGTTTAGGATGCTACGTTCCTCTGATGAAATGTTTAGGATGCTACGTTCCTCTAATGAAATGCTTTAGGATGCTACGTTCCTCTGATGAAATGCTTTAGGATGCTACGTTCCTCTGATGAAATGCTTTAGGATGCTACATTCCTCTAATGAAATGCTTTAGGATGCTACGTTCCTCTGATGAAATGCTTTAGGATGCTACATTCCTCTAATGAAATGCTTTAGGATGCTACGTTCCTCTGATGAAATGCTTTAGGATGCTACGTTCCTCTGATGAAATGCTATCAGATAGTACATGCTTCAGAGTCAGTTAAGAACAAATTCTCATTTATAATGACAGCCTATGAACAGCAGGTTAACTGCCAAGTTCAGGGGCAGAACAACAGATTTTTACTTTGTCAGCTCAGGGATTTGATCTAGCAACAATTTTGGTTACTGGGCCATCGCTCTAACCACTAGGCTACCAGGTTTGAGCGTCATTTGGAAACTACAACAGTAGGAGAGGGAATTTTCAAATCCATGTGGTGTCAGAAAAAGGTTTGGCAAAGGTCAACATGCAACTAAACAATTCTACTAGAACTACACTGGTAAATGTATGAAATAAATTTGAGTCAAACCATAGCCTCAGATGATTAAAAAACAAAGATGGACTATGTTTTTTTAGTGAGGGGAGGAAATCTTATAAACACATGAACACATTGACTGACATGGTGACAGAGACTGTTGATGCTGAAATTAACATACTGGTAATTCATTTATAATTCCAAAGACTGTCAAAAGATACACTGAACATAATGTCATAATAATATCAGTGTAACTAAAGTACTTCTGAAATGGTCTTTTGATTTGGTGTATCTACCCTAAAGGCCAGTCCAGTCAGGCCAGCAATGATTGTACGCATTGTCACCTTCATGGTCACCTCTGGGATGACGGCAGCGAGCGTTCCCGTCTGTTCTCCATGCAACGGATTAGAGGAGCATGGAGCAGAGCTGTCTACTACAAGATGATTTATGACTGCTGGGACACTGCCTTCCACTGACAGCTTCAGCTGTATTGACACTATAGTTATTGTCAGCAGTGACAGTCCACAAAGCCTCAGGCCAGGGCAGGAGTACACGGTCATATCAGAGCCTCTTGACGATACAGTACATTTAATATTAGTCCACTTGAAACCAAGCAGGTTCATGCATGGAACTGCTTGGGTAAAATATGTAATCAATCTAGCCTGTTTCTCGGCTTAATTCGGCGACAACAATATTGGGAAAAGTTTGTGATTGGCATATGACTAGAGAGATTCCAAGTCTTTGCAAAACATTTGCCTTTGATATTATACTGTGGACTATGGCCCCAATTCATGAGAGGAACAGCTTGTGGGGGTGTGCATTTCAAAATTCTGATACAATATTAACATTTTTAGTGAGCCCCTCTGCAATTGATTGAATTGTGGCCTACTGTAGGTTTCTACTGAGGCAAATCAAACTTGCTATCGCTACTCTTGCACTTAATTAAGGGTGGCAGATAGCCTAGTGGTGTGAGCATTGGGCCATTAACTGCAAGGTTGCTAGTTCAAATTCTAACAAAAATCTGTTGATGTCCCCTTGATCACATCAACAGAGGGTGCTGTACTACTATGTCTGACCCTGTAAAACAACACTTTTCACTGCCCCTATCCGGCTGGTGTATGTGATAAAACATTTTGTTTTAATACACTAATCCCAATCCAGACTCCCAACCAGTACTGTTCCCAGAGTGGCTGCATGGCCTAAATATTTAGAACCCTCTTCCCGAAAGCTAAACAACTGAACCATCTGCGAATGTGGGGGATTCCCTTCTTTATGCACAATTTGGCTGCAAATTCAGAAAGTTTGGCTGCCCAGAAGTGGAACAACCTACTCTGGCGAATTTCAGTCATGTGCTGTTTGTCAAAGTATGCTGTGTTGTATGATCATTTAGATACAAAATAACAGTTGTAGCCTATGTTACTTGTGGTTAAAATGCAGATTGTCTTGCCCCATTGCAAGTGTAGACTGCATCTTGCTTGTTTGTGTTGCAATATCCTTAGTTATAACAGATAGATAAGGTTATTGGTTATTCAACTGGTGGCCCAGATCCGGCCCCTTTATTAAACTGAACAAAAATATAAACACAACATGTAAAGTGTTAGTCCCATGTTTCATGAGCTGAAATAAAAGATCCCAGAAATGTTCCATACTCACAAAAAGTGTATTTCTCTAATATTTTTGGCACAAATTTGTTTACATCCCTGTTAGTGAGCATTTCTCCTTTGCCAAGATAATTCATCCACCTGACAGGGGTGGCATATCAAGAACCTGATTAAACAGCATGAATATTACACAGGTGCACCTTGTGCTGGGGACATTTTTGTTGTTGTTGCAGTTTTGTCACACAACACATTGCCACAGATGTCACAAGTTTTGAGGGAGTGTGCAATTGCCATGCTAACTGCAGTAATGTCCACCAGCGTTGTTGACAGAAAATGTAACGTTAATTTTTCTACCATAAGCCGCCTCCAACATCATTTCAGAGAATTTGGCAGTACGTCCAACCAGCCTCAACCACAGACCACATGTAACCACGCCAGCCCAGGACCTCCACATCTGGCTTCTTCACCTGCGGGATTGTCTGAGACCAGCCACCCGGACAGCTGATGAAACTGAGATGTATTTCTGTCTGTAATTTTGCATGGAAAAACTCTTTGGCTGGGCCTGGCTCCCAGGTGGGTGGGCCTATGGCTGCGCCACTGCCCAGTCATGTGAAATCCATAGATTAGGGCCCAATGAATTCATTTCAATTGACAAATTTCCTTATATGAAATATAAGTCAGTGAAATCATTTAAATTGCTGCATGTTGAGTTTATATTTTTGTTTAGTATAATTTAGACTGTCCCTTTGATCAATTCTGAACATGAATAAAATATCTGCTAAAAACTCAGTCTGGCTTTCAATTTACTCTTGAAAGTTGTAGTAGTAGAATGCACAAAGTGCAATTTCGAAATTGGGTATGCATCATCAGTTTTCCTCTTGTCATGTCAGTGATTGCATACCTTAGAGAGCTATCTATAACGTGTAAGAAATGCCCAGATCAACTAGCCCATGTCAGCTATTGTTTTTTGTAGCCAGGTGTTTAGCCAATAGATTTTGTTGTAATGTTTGCGTCACTCAGATATGACATGAATAAACATTAGACATGGCAAAATGTATAGAATCACAAGATACTTTGCTTTAGAACTGCTACATTTTCTCTGCACCCCATGACAAAATGTGTAGAACTGCAGGAAATAATTAGATTTTTTTAATTTATTAGGATCCCCATTAGCCGACGCTAATGGCGACAGCTAGTCTTACTGGGGTCTGACACAACAAAAAAGACATAACAGACAAAAGACTACAATTTACATACACTTAAAAACATTAGCATGTAGTGTGTGTGCATCAGTTACACATACATGTCAGTACATACACACAACAATTAGGTCACATGGGGGAGAGGCGTTGTGCTGTGAGGTGTTGCTTTATTTGTTTTTTTGAAACCAGGTTTGCTGTTCATTTGCACTATATAAGATGGAAGGGAGTTCAATGCACTCATGACCCTGTATAATACTGTATGTTTCCTTGAATTTGTTCTGGACTTAGGGACTGTGAAAAGAGCCCTGGTGGCATGTCTGGTGGGGTAAGTGTGTGTGTAAGTTGACTATGCAAACCATTTGGAATTTCCAACACATTAATGTTTCTTATAAAACAAGAAGTGACGCAGTCAGTCTTTCCTCAACTGCATAGCATTAATATTAATATTAACCTTCTGATTACAATGAAGAGCAAGATGTGCCGCTCTATTCTGAGCCAGCTGCAGCTTAACTAGGTCATTCTTTGCAGCACTTGACCATATGATTGGACAATAATCAAGATTAGATAAAACTAGAGCCTACAGGACTTGCTTTGTGGTGTCAAAAAAGCAAAGCATCTCTTTATTACGGCCAGACCTCTCCCCATCTTTCCAACCATTGAATCTATTTGTTTTGACCATAACAGTTTACAATCTAAGCTAACACCAAGTAATTAAGTCTCCTCAACTTGTTCAACAGCCACACCATTCATTACCAGATTCAGCTGAGGTTTAGAACTTAGGGAATGATTTATACCAAATACAATGCTCTTAGTTTTAGAGATGTTCAGGACCAGTTTATTACTGGCCACACATTCCAAAACAGACTGCAACTCTTTGTTAAGGGTTTCAGTGACTTAATTTGCTGCAGTTGCTGATGCGTATATGGTTGAATCATCAGCATACATGGACACACATGCTTTGTTTAATGCTAGTGGCAGGTCACTGGTAAAAATAGAAAAGAGTAGAGGGCCTAGAGAGCTGCCCTGCAGTACACCACACTACATGTTTGACATTAGAGAAGCTTCCACTAAAGTAAACCCTCTGAGTTTTATTAGATAGCTCTGAATCAACAACATGGCAGAGGTTGAAAAGCCATAATACATGCGTTTTCTCAACAACATGTTATGATCAATAATATCAAAGGCTGCACTGAAATCTAACAGTACAGCTCCCACAATCTTCTTGTAATCAATTTATTTCAACCAATCATCAGTCATTTGTTTCAGTGCAGTACATGAGTTGAGTGCCCTTCTCTATAAGCATGCTGAAAGTCAGTTGTTTATTTGTTTACAAAGAAATACCATTGTATTTGGTCAAACACCATTTTTTCCAACAGTTTGCTAACAGCTATCAGCAAGCTCCTGAGTGGTGCAGTGGTCTAAGGCACTGCATCTCAGTGCTTGAGGTGTCACTACAGACACCCTGGTTTGAATCCAGGCTGTATCACAACTGGCCATGATTGGGAGTCCCATAGGGCGCTGCACAATTGGCCCAGCGTTGTCTGGGTTTGGCCTGTGTAGGCCATAATTGTAAATAAGAATTTGTTCTTAACTGACTTGCCTAGTTAAATAAAAATATTAAAAAACCTAATAGGTCTGCTGTTAGAACCAGGAATGGCCACTTTACCACTCTTGGGTAGCAGAATGACTTTGGCTTCCCTCCAGGCCTGAGGCCAAAGACTTTCCTCTAGGCTCAGATTAAAGATATGACAGATAGGAGAGGCTATAGAGTCAGTTACCATCCTCAGTAGCTTTCCATCTAAGTTGCAATGCCAGGATGTTTGTCATTATTGATCAATAACTTTACCAAATTTTAACTTACAATGCTTTTCTTTCATTATTTGTTTTTTTTATGCATGACTAAGATGGCTTACTGTTTGTTGTTGGCATTTCCTACCTAAGTTTGCCACTTTGCCAATGAAGTAATCATTAAAATAATTGGCAAGATCAAATGGTTTTGTGATGAATAAGCCATCTGATTCGATGAAAGAGTTGAATTTGTCTTTCTGCCCATAATTTCATTTTTTTCCATTATTCTTTATATCATTGATATTGGCTTCATAATACAGTTTCTTCTTATTTCTGTTGAATTTAGTCACATCATTTCTCAATTGCAGTAAGTCAGCCAGTCAGGTGCATTGTTTATCAATAATTGGAAGAAGCAATTTCATAAAGTCCAGCATCTGGATGCTCCTTATGAATCACATCAGACCAACAAATATTTTTAACATCATCCACATAAGAGTCACAGCAAAATATTTTGTATGATCTCTTATACACTATCTTAGGCCCAGCTGTTGGAACTTTGGCTTTCCTGGATATAGCCACTATTTGTGATCACTGCATTCAATGTGTACGGATACAGCTTTAGAACAAAGCTCTACAGCATTAGTAAAAATGTGATCCATACATGTGGATGATCTTGTTCCTGTAGTGATTGTAAACACCCTGGTAAGTTGATTAACAACGTGAACCAGATTACAGGCACATCCTCTTGAGATGACAGCTTGATGAAAACCAGTCAATATTCAGGTCCCAAAAGAAAGTAGAGCGCTCTGTTTACATCACAAACACTATCAAGCATTTCACACATATTATTTAGATACTGACTGTTATCACTTGGTGCCTATAGCAACACCCCAAAAGAAAAGCTTTAGATGTGGTTACAGGTTCACCTGGCACAACACTTCAATAACACTTGACATAAGATCTTCTCTAAGCATTACAGGGATATGGCTCTGAATATATACAGCCACACGTCCCCCATAAGAATTCCTGTCTCTTCTATAGATGTTATATCATTGTATTGCTACTGCCGTATCATCAAATTAATAATCTAAGTGAGTCTCAGAAATGACTAATATATTAATGTTATCTGATGTTAGCAAGTAATTGATTTCATGAACCTTATTTCTAAGGCTACATATATTAATATGGACTATTTTCAGCCCTTTCCTGGGTAGTGTATCAGAGATAGACATAATATGGAAGAGCAAACAAAGCAAGAGAAGAAAATACATTCAGCAGTGCATTAATCAGTTGGTGTGTGTAAGTGTGTGTGTGTGTGTGCTGCGGGGTTGAAGTTACGAACCCATAGGTTTGTCTCTCTCATCCCTTCCAGGCTTTTGGGAGGGAGGGTGTACAATGAGCCTGTCATAGCGGACGTAAGCAATGTTCACACGTGCTCTGGGAGCTTTCATGACTGGGATAAGTTATTTTCTCTCCTGGCGCACAGCTTCAGGATAGTCCTCTTTGAAGAAGATACAATGCATTTGGAAAGTATTCAGACCCCTTGACTTTTTCCACATTTTGTTACATTACAGCCTTATTCTAAAATTGATTAAATAAAAAAAAATCCTCTGCAATCTACACACAATACCCCATAATGACAAAGCGAAAACAGGTTTAGACAAATTTTAGCCATTGTAATAAAAGTAAAAATAGAAATACCTTATTTATTTGGAGGGGCGGCAGGTAGCCTAGTGGTTAACGTGTTGGACTTGTAAGTGAAAGGTTGCAAGATTGAATCCCTGAGCAGACAAGGTAAAAATCTGCCTTTCTGCCCCTGAACAAGGCAGTTAACCCACTGTTCCTAGGCCGTCATTGAAAATAAGAATTTGTTCTTAACTAACTTGACTAGTTAAATTAAAAAAATTCATTTACATAGGTATTCAGACCCTTTGCTATGAGACTCAAAATTGAGCTCAGGTGCATCCTGTTTCCATTGATCATCCTTGAGATGTTTCTACAACTTGATTGGAGTCCACCTGTGGTAAATTCAATTGATTGGACATGATTTGGAAAGGAACACACCTGTCTATATAAGGTCTTGCAGTTGACAGTGCATGTCAGAGCAAAAACCGAGGATTTGTCCGTAGAGCTCCGAGACAGGATTGTGTCGAGGCACATATCTGGGGAAGGGTAACAAGAGCATACAAATCATTAAAATCCAGACGGAAAATATTTACACAAGAAGCAACCTAATATTACACAGTCAAACTCTCAGTCATTTAGTAAGTTCATCATTCTGCCATTCTCACTGTTAAACAACAACATTTGCCAAGCCTCTATCATTCTAAAATGGAAGAACTTTGGAACCACTAAGATACTAAGCGCCCGGCAAACAGAGCAATCGGGGAGAAGGGCCTTGGTCGGGGAGGTGACCAAGAACCCAATGGTCACTCTGACAGAGTTCCTCTGTGGAGATGGGAGAACCTTCCAGAAAGACAACGAACCCCTAGCTTAATAAGCAGCTAGCTAGCAGCTAGCTGCTATGCCAAACAGCTGGACATGCTGGATTTTCCCCAATGCTGGAAGGGGGGCCTGAGTGAAAAAGTTTGGGAACCCCTGGTCAATAGTGTGGTTTCTAGCCTTTTCTTTGTGCCTATGTGGCATGTTAATTATTTTCTCTTCACATGAATTTGGCTTTAGCATTGGAACGGTTTAAGCTTCAAAATATTATGACCCCATTCCTGAAAGCTAAGATTCTCAGGAACACGTACATACCGTACTCCTTAGAAGGGACAGTAACAAGAAATGCACCTAATGAATTCAAAGCATACTGACATTAATTTGGCAATATCTGATTTGACATATAGTTGGTGTTACTTATTGAGATGCTTAGTTTTCAGATGATTTTAGAATGATCTAATTACTTTTAAGAAGCCTTTAATAGTACAAAAAAAATCTCAATAAATGGTGAGAGAGCATTGCGCCTTTTCCTTTTCAATGGAGACCACATTTTTTGGGATGCAACTCGACTCACGTTGGTTGAGCGCCCTTCTCTTATTATGTTTAGCAACATATAATTTTAAGAAAGTAGCTAAATTGGTGTGCGTGCATTGCTTTTTTTTATACAATTCTTCCGAAGAATAATCGCATGTGGAAAATGTCTAGCCCCCCCTGCAATGAACCTTTTATTTTTTGTATTTCTTTTCACATCTGGCCCCCGTAAGGGTATAGCCCTGTTCTATATCCTAAATTAGCCTACAAAATATAGCCGACATCTTTTTGGAATGTTCATTCAAATCGCTGCTGGGTTTTTAGTTCGGCTGTTCAGAAATATGAGGCAGAGATGTAGGCTACATCATAGGTATAGTAATACATGCCCAGAGTGTGATTTGGTTGTTTAGTTCTGGTAAACAGGCATCCGGGGGGTGGCGGGACTCGGTCGCGCAGCCTCAGCCAAGATATTATATAGTTGACAAGTCTAGTAGTATTCCAACCACTTGAGATGGTGCTTAAAATGCACAAAAGAGTAAATATGAATGTCCAGGTTACGATCCTTAAGACAAGTAGCCATCAGTATGCTTCCACGGGTGAACTATGTAACAATAGGACTTAAAGGGAGAAGGCTTACACATTCACTCTGATCTGCAGATATCCATTGTGGACTGGACTTTTTAATTAATAGGCTGCGGAGGAAGAGCATGGCCTTTGTTTGTCCCCTATCTGTTTGTTCCCATTCCCACACAGTCAAGGGCACAACATGGGAGCTCATCAGTCACAGGGGTATCACTCTACCTGCCTGGCTTTGATGGCAACCTAAAAGAGGATTGGCCTGAGTCAATCTATCAACGTTGGCATGTGCTGACCTAACCTGGCTGTGTTTTAGTGAAGCCACAGTCCTTTCCCCATGAGGCTCAAATAATTATTAATCCACTGTGATTGTCCAGCAACTTTTTAGTCATATAGGGTCATCAGGGAAAGGTCATCTGAGGGCGACACAGTGGGGATGAAACAATGTGGTGGTTTCTGGGGGAGAAAGTGTGGGTTTGGATGCCTCCCATAAACAGCTTTAGGCTGTCAGCAAATGCTGGGTCAACAAACGCCAGTTTTCAGTCTGCTACCACTTGGGGACCGGTGTGTGTATATCATTGGCTCTCTATAAAATATTGTTCACCTCATATACATTTTTGATTGAGTTTATTTCCCCCCCCCCCCACCAAAAAAATTCTATACTCTGCTCCACTTTTTAGTTTTAGTATTTAAAGTAAAACGATTAACAACTACTTTATTGTGTCAACTTTCATGATAGAACTCCATCCATATCATCATGAATATCTTCTTTACAAAATGTTATGCTTCAGAAAATGCTTACACTATTTTTATCAGAACAATAATATTTAAATACCGAAAAATTGTGGGTAAAATAAGGTGTACCCTCTATGTACCAATATTTTAGTCACTAGTTCTATGGTCACAAAAAGTTGTTACATTTCAAAATTCATTGCAAACACTAACCAGGTTTCCATCCAACCGTTTAATCTGAGTAGTACATTCCTGACAGGCCTGATGTCCACAATGTCCACTAATCAAAATACGCTAGACAAGGTGGGATTTTTTTGTTGTCAGTAAAATGTATTATGCAAGAAATGTCAGTGGAAATGCTTTTATGCACAAATATTTATATAATAACCATCATATATTCTATATGTGCGCTCTAGTCAACAGCGTGCAGATGTGTCAATTTGATGGAAACATCTCTGGTGGGAAAATGCGCATATTGTTTCTATGCAGATTTTAGAATATTCGCATGAAAATCTGTCGCCAATTGTATGGAAATCTAGCTCATGACATCAAAGTCCCTTTAAAGCCAACGTTTACACAAGTTTCCCAAGGTCTCTCTACAAATGTAGAGAGACTGACAGAGAGGCCCTCAGAGGGACTTAACCTGGGAACCACAGGGATTTAGTATGTGGGAGCTTCCATATAAAACCCTCTACCTCAAATACAAGGCAATTTATGATGCACTCTCATTGTGGACTAAGGAGGCTTTGTCTGGAACCATACAACACATATTCTAAAGATGTTTGGGTTCTGTAGTTCATAAATCTCCACCTCGCCTTTGCAGTGCCGTCTGAGAGCCTGCTCTATATCATATTCAGTCAGGTCTCAGTGCCACTTATGAATGGTCAGTCTGAGACTCAGACACTGGCGGGTGGTCTGCCACATGAGAGTTAAGTATGGTTCCGTCCAAAGAGCTCTCAGTACCCGTGGTTGTTAAAAAAATAAGTTATGTGAGCTTTATATCTTTTGGCAGTCAGAAAATTGACAATACTGGCGTAGTAACACATTGCTGCCCTAAGGCTGAACTTCATGCTTGAACAACATTGGTTCCAAGAAATGTATCGGACTGATCATCAAAGCAAGGTAAGAATCTTCAATATTTAAATTCATTGCATTCCTTTTAATCTAAAAAACAAGTTCTCTAAACTTCACTGAAAAGGCCAAGAGAGGTGTTTAAGTGTTGAGATTCATAATTTAACTGGTCGGTATAACTAACATTCCATTTAAGGGCTTTAAATAACCCTCAAACATCCAAGCAATACACATTTTTCAAATGACTACCAATGAAATAGCATTTTAAGTGAAGAGAGCAGACTGCCTGAATCTTGGCTTAGCCCCTGATTAAGAATGAGGCCAATATTATATGATAGTGGAACCTGTGGATTTGTGAAGTAGTTGTCTCTACTGAGCTGATTGTATGCCGTCCTCGAAATCAATGCTTCTGGACTTCCTGACGGGCTTCCCCCAGGTGGTGAGGGTAAGCAACAACAAATCCACTATGCTGACCCTCAACACGGTGGCCCTTCAGGGGTGCAAGCTTGTCCCCCCTGATTCTCTTGCACCAGCTCTATGCACACTCACTGGACTCTACCTACACACTCAAACATACTACACTGACACTACAACACACACACACACTACATACACTCACACACACACACACGCATGCATATCGACGCCACACACACACACACACACGCGCACAAACACACACACACACACACACACACACACACACACACACACACACACACACACACACACACACACACACACACACACACACACACACACACACACACACACTCATACTACATTGACACTACAACACTCACACACACTACATACAATCACACACACACACACATGCATATCGACACCACACACACACACATGCGCACAAACACACACACACACGCACACACGGCTGCTTCTCTGTTTAATATATCCTGATTGCCTAGTCACTTTTACCTACATACATGTACATATTACCTCAATTATCTCAACTACCTCGTACCCCTACACATTGATTCGGTACTGGTACTCCTTGTATATAGTCTCGTTATTGTTATTTTATTGTGTTACTATTTCCTTTTTTGCACATTTTTCTTACTTTTAACTCTGCATTGTTGGAAAAGGGCTCGTAAGTAAGCATTTCACATTAAAGTCTACAGCTGCTGTATTACACACATTTGACAAATACAATTTGATTTGATTTGATTCTCTACCACTGAAAATATCAAAGAAAATAAAAATCATTGATGAGTGAGAGCTGAGACTGGAGACATGAAGACACGTCACTCAGAGCCTGACTGGAAGTTCCCCTCCTCTGCACATGGGTCCATTGTTTAGCTGCCACAGAGGGCACCATCCCCATTCATCACAATGACAAAGTGTCCTTTGGGCCATTCCCACACAAACAAGATACACTCAAAGCCACAGCGGCCAGGTACATCACCACGGAGACCAGGGGATAGTTGAGAATGGGCCCGGCTAAACCGAGGGGTGGTGTCAGTTCCACGGCCACACTATAGGCTGGCGCTCACCTTTGACATGGCCCGCTGAATGGGAGTTTGTTTTCTGATTTCCACGGTTCATCTTCACATGGAGGAAAACAAACACCAGTAAACAGGGCGGCTGGAGGTTCAAAGCGGGCTGGAAGGCCAGGGTCCTCATTTCAGCTGTGTTCACATGAGAATCAATCTGTTTCCATTTTTTTTTAAGTGAAAGAGGAATAAAAAAAATTATGGGGGTCAAATTTGAAAAGGAATGAGGTTCAAAGAACTTGCAGTGGACAACACTGTACCTCTCGATCAGGGCCTCCCCAACAAGTCTCTAGATGTCTAACTCACACCAGGGTCTCAGATTATCATGTAAAACATTTTTTTTACATCTGTGGCAAAATCTAATCTTGATTGCAGAAGTAATCAGACCTCAGTGGAATTTTAGTACTTTATTTGCACAAAAATAACTTGCTTATGTAACTACTGTTCAGGCCTCTAATGCTCATTGTCATATCAACTGCATAGATAGACTAGCTAAGCAATTTAATTTATTGTGATAAAACTAATTGTGAATTTTCTATTTTTCATGCTATTTCATCATACAGTGTAAATTATTTTTAAACACCAACAATTTCTCATTAGATAAAGGATTGTTGGAATTCCTAATGAGAGAGTGGTGAATAAACCAGAGGACTTCCTATATCACTCCGCATTCTGTTGTCAGGCAGTTAATTCTGACAGGAAGGAATGTTGTTTTATTTGTATTCCCTTTCGCAGAAACCAAGATTTCTGTCAGGAGACAGCACAGGGACAATGCGAGGGGGAGAGGGATGCTTTTGGCTCTTTCTTTTTTATTTCAGCACAAATGCTTAGACATCGCTCGGCTTTCAGCTAATTAAGCTGTTTTAAAGAGAGCTGGTCTAACACTGACATCTTGGTAGGGAATCATGGAGTCAATGGGGCGATAGTGAAGGAGAGACATTTATGGGGTGGCTTTTGCCATTGTTTCCCCCACAAGGATCTTTTCTACTTGGCCGCCTCTGCCGCAGTGACCTGTACAAGGAAAAGAATGCAAAACCTAACCTTGTCGTTCCCCACAAAAGGGACAATCGCAGAATAAGAATTTCACGGTGCTGTGCTGTAGCTCTCCCCTGCCAAGATTCCAGGGATATTTTGTCAGTTCTTCAGGGATTGTAATTCACTCTCTTTAGAGCGACACAGTATGGCAAAGATCTGGGGCATTCTGTAACACAGATGGGCCATACTGGACATCATGGGTTAGGCCTGCTATTTCCTTTGGGCCACATGTGTATTGTTGTAAGAGTATTATCATAAACCTTTGGGCATTTCAAGCCATTGAAAAGGTGATTGTATAAAAAAATACTTCCTCTTCACAATGCAGGGTTAATCAAGACGCTGGAGAGACCATAGGATAATTAAGCATTATGGCCCGAGGAGGTATATGGCCAATGTACCACGGCTAAGGGCTGTTCTTAGTACGACGCAACACGTAGTGTCTGGACACAGTCTTTAGCTGTGGTATACTAGAAATATATCAAAAACCCGAGGTGCCCTATTGCTATTATAAATTGGTTACCAACGTAATTAGAGCAGTAAAAATACGTGTTTTGTCATACCCATGGTATACGGTCTGATATACCATGGCTGTTAGCCAATCAGCATTCAGGGATCGAACCACCCAGTTTACAAATAAATACAGTTTATCCAGCCTGATGGCCCCATGAATACTGTTAGCTACTACCACTAAAATTAGGACATTTGGGAGGAGACTGTGAATCTGTTTCCATTCGTCCGTTCGTACGTACAGTACGTTAGTCACACATGATATCTCAGACAGCACTGAGCCCATTTTGACTCAACTTGGGTGAATGATGCGTCTTGCCATAGGGATTCGGCATTTACAAAATTACACCTATTGGCCAAAGGCGGGAGCTATAGTAATGAATTGAAATGTGTTAGTCACACGCGATATCTCAATTGACCCGAGGGGGCACTACATCATTTGTGGGGGACGACATGTTTACTGTTGCCTTGTTTTCTCTATTAATGCATGTAAGTGTTTATGGAAGCCACTATCCATAAAAAAATATGAAATATAAAACAAAATCGTCACAAAAAGTAGAGGAATGGATAATTCAACTGACTTGGTAGCCAAATGTTTCAGTAAATTATTTAGCAAAGTTTTCAAGAAGGGAAAACAGTTGTTTCTGCCACCTGTTCCTCCTTTAATGAGTGTTCTCAACCTCTTAGATTAAAAAGGTATGATGAATGCAAATGAATGGACAGCTTTGAGAATATCCACTGGTTAATCTACAGAGGCTACAAAGCCCCCTTCTGTGTCAGCTAGCTTTATCTGATACCTTTCCAACTTGTTTTGTCTGTACAAACCCAGGCTTATCGCTAATAGCAATGCGGACCCTTCCCTCGGTCAGATGGCAACACTGACGTTGGGCTCAAGACTTCTATTATCTGTAGTCACCATAACTTTTTCAAACAAAATTGTCAACACCACCTGCTACTTTTCATCACTTTGCCAATTTTGGTCTCTTTTGCTAGAGCCATGTGTTGTCATAATGTAGCGCCATTACACAAAGTGTTTAGCGTAGTTTCAGCAGAGCCAGCACATGATAAACAAAGCGCACCAATTATAGAGTCATTTATGTGTTTGTTGAGGCTTCAAATTGGTCCAGCTTTCTCTGGGTGACCATATTGCCGGGGTCACAATGAACATTTGAAATGCTGTTTTATTAGCGAACATGTGATCCCTCTTTTTTTAATGCTCAAGAAAAAAAAACTTTGTTCCTTGTAACAATTTGGCTCCAAGTCTCCACACATTGCTCCTGCGTCTGTACCAGCATGTGTTTCTGGGATTGTTCTGGAAGGGAAAATGCCGAAACAGCAGGGAGCAGAAGATAAACAGGCAATTCGTGACTCATTAAAAAAGGCAATGGTGGCCAACATTGTAGAGGGTGTAAGGACCCTCGTTCCAACTGGGCTATAAAGTTTTTCTCCACCAGCTGGACCAAGCATCTGTCAGCCCGCGCAAGGAGAGATAATCTGTTACAAATGATATTGAAGCGCCGCGTTTAAAAAATCTGACGACTTACATAACCGTGCTGATTGAGAACCCAGGGAACGGTTTGAGCAATGACACAGCTTAAAGTCATCAAGTTATGGCCGCCGCGGCTGCCGTGCAGGGTGTCTGGGTGTGGCACCCTTCTCTGGACCCTAACTGTGGTCAAGCCAGGTCTTACAGACTCACCCTGGATCTGGTTTCACAAAGCAAACACCCTATTACGGTCTGGCTGGAAGGACAGGGTTTAGTCCTACTTGGATTGGTCTCACCTATTCCGAGAGAGAGAGAGAGAGAGAGAGAGAGAGAGAGAGAGAGAGAGAGAGAGAGAGAGAGAGAGAGAGAGAGAGAGAGTGAGAGAGAGTGTTACATTTTGAAGGCTTTGCCCCATAGGCCATGGTACATTGTATACAGTAGGCTATGATATGGATTCTTTATCAATACAATACAATTAAATTCTGCTCCTGGTGGGCCAAAACACTTTTGGTTTTCATTCTTGCCGTCTAATCAGAGATTCAGGTCTGGGAAACCAGGTGAGTTGAATAGCTCTAACCCTGTTGGACATAAACTGTGAGGAGAAGATGAGATAGTAGACAGAGACTAATGTTACACTAACTTACGGCACCTTGAATGCAAGGTCATCAAAACTACTCAACATCTAAAAAGTGTATATCAGCATAACTTTAGCATGAGGAAAGTTCTCTCCTTCCCTGGGATGTATAACTATGTTTACTACCTAATTAAAGTACAAGTGCAGATAAAGGCATGAAAAATAGATAAGCTGGGACAATGCCACATCTAGTTCCCTTCCAAAGGAGAAATGTCTTCCACTTAAAAGTCTTTGCAGCGCGACAGAAGGCTCCGTTCATCCCGCTGCATCAGGGTATAATTCAGAGTTTAAGAAACTTTACGAGTCCCTCAACTCATTTTTCTGGAATATAAAAACATCAGCATATGGCTGAGAACAGCACAGGGCTACGAAGTCAATTTCCCCGATGTCACATTGGGACAGGGGTGACATTCATATTAATACTATCCCCTTGGCCCTGTGCTCTATTTTACTTGGGATGAGACATGAGAGAGACATGGATTTTTTGGTACCGCCAGGTTGCCTGAAGAATCGAAGGCAAATGTTTAGCATCGCCACCAGAGCGACAGAAGCGGCATGGTTCTCAGCTGCCAAAGGTTGAGGCTCTCTCCATTCTCAAAGCAGTATTAAAAACCGGCTGTTTTATGCCTATGAATTACAATATTTATGGCGTTTATTGAAATGGCCCTGTTCTTGTGCAGGGTTGTGCCCACACTGAGTCCACTCGGCAGATGGGATGCAATATGGCCCGTTTCTGCCTGGACAGATGTGGCGCCCAGCATCACACGGCCCTGAGGAAAATCTGCACCAAACCAACATCTGGAGCTGTGGGCACCTTCACCCTCTGCCAAAAAGCTAACTTCTCCTTGGTGGTGAGCTGGGTTGCCAGATCAGCAGTGAGACTCACACATCTCCTAGCAGTACCTCCAGTCAGGACCAGTGGTATAAAGTACTTAAGTAACAATACTTTGCAGTATGTGTACTTTACTTTACTATTTATATTTTAGCCAAATTTTACTTTTACTCCACTACATTCCTAAAGAAAATAACGTATTTTTACTCCTAGAGAACATCCCCGGTTATCCCTACTGCCTCTGATCTGGCAGATTCACTAAACACAAATGCTTCATTTGTAAACGCTGTCTGAGTGTTGAAGTGTGCCACTGGCTATCCATAAATTTAAAAATCAAGAAAATCGTGCCGTCTGGTTTGCTTAATATAAGGAATTTGAAATGATTTATACTTTTACTTTTGATACTTAAGTACATTTTAAACCAAATACTTTTAGACTTTTACTCAAGTAGTATTTTCCTGGGTGACATTCACTTTTACTTGAGTCATTATCTTTTAAGGTATCTTTACTTTTAGTCAAGAATGACAATTGGGTACTTTTTCCACCACTGGTCAGGACATATCAACATTCAACATTCCTCCACGTAAGGGTCTCTTTGGCTTAGGACAGCGGCTGAGTGAAGAGGAACCCCTAAAGTTCAGAGGGGCCATGCTCTGCTCTGGATGCATGCATCCTGCTCAACACTTATCAAGTTACAGTTAAGGGTCTCTACCCTTTGAGTAAGGCATGGAGTGAAAGGGTGTCAATCACCCTGGCTGCTGAGGGGTCCAGTGTTGGGGAGAGGTGAACTAAATTCAAATCTAGGTAGTGTTTTCAGTTGATAATAACTTTTTGCCATGCAGCGGTGTAGCTAACTGCTGGAACTACACCATACTTTTTTTTTTGCAAAAATAAAATAGAACATGAGTGAAGTAGGCAATAACTGTCTTTCTTTTTCGGCGTCAGACATGCCTGTTGTGTTAAATATCCTATTTAACTATTGCTGTACATATACTTTTCTTCAGATATACTACATATTCTATCCACATACTGTCCATATTGTCTATACATCCCATCACATACATATATATACAGAACCAGTCAAAAGTTTGGACACACCTATTCATTCCAGGGTTTTTCTTTATTTTTTACTATTTTCTACACTGTAGAATAATAATGAAGCCATCAAAACTATGAAAAAACGCATATGGAATCATGTAGCAACCAGCAAAAGTGTCAAACAAATAAAAATATATTTGAGATTCTTCAAAGTAGCCACCATTTGCCTTGATGACAGCTTTGCACACTCTTGGCATTCTCTCAACCAGCTTCATGTGGTAGTCACCTGGAATGCATTTCAATTAACAGGTGTGCCTTGTTAAAAGTTAATTTGTGGGAATTCTTTCCTTCTTAATGCGTTTGAGCCAATCAGTTGTGTTGTGACAAGGTAGGGGTGGTATACAGAAGATAGCCCTATTTGGTAAAAGACCAAGTCCATATTATGGCAAGAACAGCTCAAATAAGCAAAGAGAAATGACAGTCCATCCTTAATTTAAGACATGAAGGTCAGTCAATCTGGAAAATTTCAAGAACTTTGACAATTTCTTTAAGTGCAGTCGCAAAAACCATCAAGAGCTATTATGAAACTGGCTCTCATGAGGACCGCCACAAGAAAGGAAGAACCAGAGTTACCTCTGCTGCAGAGGATAAGTTCGTTAGAGTTACCAGCCTCAGAAATTGCAGCCCAAATAAATGCTTCACCGAGTACCAGACACATCTCAACATCAACTGTTCAGAGGAAATTGTGTGAATTAGGTCTTCATAGTCAAATTGATGCAAAGAAATCACTACTGAAGGAAGGGCTCTCGAGTGGCGCAGTGGTCTAAGGCACTGGCCGTGATTGGGAGTCCCATAGGGCGGCGCACAATTGACCTAGTGTCGTCTGGGTTTGGCCGGTGTAGGCTGTCATTGTAAATAAGAATTTGTTCTTAAATGACTTGCCAGGTTAAATAAAAATGACATGAAGAAGAGACTTGCATGGGCCAAGAAACACAAGCAATGGGCATTCGACCAGTGTAAATCTGTCCTTTGGTCTGATGAGTCCAAATTTGAGATCTTTGGTTCCAACCTCCTTGTTTTTGTTTTAGTTGAACGGATGATCTCCGCATGTTTGGTTCCCACGTGAAGCATGGAGGAGGAGGTGTGATGGTGTGAGTTTGCTTTGCTGGTGACACTGTCTGTGATTTATTTAGAATTCAAGGCACACTTAACCAGCATGGCTACCACAGCCTTCTGCAGCGATACGCCATCCCATCTGGTTTGTGCTTAGTGGAACTATAATTTGTTTTTCAACAGGACAATGACCCAACAGACCTCCAGGCTGTGTAAGGGCTATTTGACCAAGAAGGAGAGTGATGGAGTGCTGCATCAGATGACCTGGCCTCCACAATCCCCAAACCTTAACCCAATTGAGATGGTTTGGGATGAGTTGGACCACAGAATGAAGGAAAAGCAGCCAACAAGTGCTCAGCATATGTGGGAACTCCTTCAAGACTGTTGGAAAAGCATTCCAGGTGAACCTGGTTGAGAGAATGCCAAGAGTGTGCAAAGCTGTCATCAAGGCAAAGGGTGGCTAGTTATAAAATATATTTTGATTTGTTTACACTTTTTGGGTTACCACATGATTCCATGTGTTATTTCATAGTTTGGATATCTCACTATTATTCTACAATGTAGAAAATAGTAAAAATAAAGAAAAAACCCTTGAATGAGTAGGAGTATCCAAACTTTTGACTGGTACTGTATATTTCCAGGCTGCATCACATCCGGCCGTGATTGGGAGTCCCATAGGGCGGCGCACAATTGGCCCAGCGTCGTCCGGTTTGGCCGAGGTAGGCCATAATTGTAAATAAGAATTTGTTCTTAACTCTTGCCTAGTTAAATAAATAAATAAATAAAAATATATACACATATATATATATATATATATACATATATATATATATATATATATATATATATATATATATATATATATATATATATATATATATATATATATATATATATATATATATATATATATATACACACATATATATCTGTACAAGTCGCTCTGGATAAGAGCGTCTGCTAAATGACGTAAATGTAAATGTAAAGTATATATATATACACACACAGTATATAGATATACAGTACCAGTCAAAAGTGTGGACACACTTACTCATTTTCTTTATTTTTACTATTTTCTACATTGGAGTGGTCTGATGCAGTCTGGCTCAACATGGCTCTGTCATGGGCTGATGGACCAGTGGATTTTCCGACCTCATAGGGGGTCAGGCAGGGGCTGCCGGGACAAAGTCTTACACAGATAGCAGATATACACAGTTCACTTTCAAGCAAGGGCAAATGTGAACTTATTCTCTGTGAATTGTACAGATGTTGTGAGAAAAACTTCAACAACAACAAAAAAGGTCTGAAATACACAGGTAATAAAGAAAAGTTCCAACAAAGAATGTAATGACAAATCTATTTCAGTTGTCTAAGAAATGTTTTGCATTAGGTAAAAATAATAATAGACAAGGTTTGGAGCCCAATTACACAATCTCAGAACAATTTCACACTACAACAGGCAGCAAGCAATTATCCAACTTACTGATGCAATAAAGGGCTTAAATTTAGCTATTCTTATTTTACACGGTGGCACACTCAGCTGTGATATATCAGTAATGCAAGCTGCTCACAAAGTTAAAACACCCAGTGACCCCATAAGGGTAAATCTACTGGGCAGTAATTAAAATCCATGCAAATACAAAGAGTATCATATTAATTAGATATTAAACACACGCCAAGAGTTAAAATCAGACAAGTGACATCATCTTAATAACCGCATCTACCAAATGTTCTATTGTGGTGAGTGGACTGTTCACCATCATCACAAATAACTAAATAACAATTACTCCCAATTTACACTCAGTTTATTAGGTACACCAACCCGTTCACGAAAATGGTTAGCTCCTACAGTGGGTCATGTGACCATGGCTTTTTATATAAAGCAGGCAGACAGACATCAAGGCATTCAGTTATTATTCACTTGAACTTTAGAATTGGCAAAACAAGTGACCTAAGCAACGGCCGGCCTCCTGGGCTTTTCACGCATGACAGTGTCTAGGGTTTACCGAGAATGGTGCGACAAACAAAAAACATCCAACAGCTCGTTGATGAGAGGTCGAAGGAGAATGGCAAGAATCGTGTAAGCTAACATGCAAAACAGGCAAATAACAGTGCAGTACAACAGTGGTGTGCAGAATTGCATCTCGGAATGCACAACTTGTCGGTCCTTGTCACGGATCAACTATTGCAGCAGACAACCACACCGGGTTCAACTCCTATCAGCAAAAAAACAAGAGGCCCCAGTTGGCAAGTAATCACTAACTCTGGACAATTGAGGAGTGGAAAAACATTGCCTGATTCGATGAATCTCAGTTCCTGTCGTGTCATGTTGATGGCAGAGTCAGGATCTTGCGTAAGCAGCATGAGTCCATGGCCCCATCCTGCCTGGTGTGAACGTTACAGGCTGGTGGTGTAATGGCGTGGGGAATATTTTCCTGACAGACGTTAGGTCCCTTAATACCAATTGAGTAACATTTCAATGTCCAGAAGAATTCAGGCTGTTCTGGAGCCAAAGGGGTTGTGACCCGGTACTAGATGGGTATACCTAATAAACTGTCCACTGAGTGTAAGCAGACATTTCTAAGTAAATGAGCATGTGTTGAAATAGTGTGTCCAGCGTTTACAGTGTTGGGAATTATCCCATGGGAATACAAGATACTTAAAATGATGTTGTCGTATCGGCCCAGTGGTTCACTAAGATGTATAGCAAGACCAATATATTTTTTTTAACTAGACAAGTCAGTTAAGAACAAATTCTTATTGTCAATGACAGCCTAGGAACAGTGGGTTAACTGCCTTGTTCAGGGGCAGAACAACAGATTTTTAGCTCGGGGATCATGCGGTTACAAGTCCAACGCTCTAACCACTAGGCTACCTGCCGCCCCAACATGGATCAAATTAATCCTCCGATGACTGACCTCACATTTAAACTTTCATGTGAAAAACATAGCAAATAGAACATATACAGTGCCTTCAGAAAGTATTCGCACCCCTTGACTTTTTCCACATTGTCTTAATCCCTGTAATTTTTTGGTCAACGATCTACACAAAATACTAATGTAAGGTAATGTCAAAGTGGAAGGAAAATTCTAACATAAAAAAGACAAATAAAACACTATTCAACCCCTGAGTCAATACATATTAGAATCACCTTTGCCAGCAATTTATCATGACACAAGGCGAGACCCAGGAGGCAGATGGTTGGAGTCTTACAATATTTATTCATCCAATAGAGCAAGGCAAGAGAATGGTCGTGGACAGGTAAAAGGTACTGAAGGGCAGGCAGAATCAAGGTCAGGGCAGGCAGGATGATCAGGCAAGTAGAGTCCGTCAGGGGTCAAAACCGGGAAGACTAGAAAAAGAGAATAGTAAAAGGAGTACGGGAAAAACACGCTGGTTGACTTGACTAACATACAAGACGAACTGGCACAGAGAGACAGGAAACACAGGGATAAATACACTGGGGAAAATAAGCGACACCTGGAGGGGGTGGAGACAATAACAGGAACAGTGAAACAGATCAGGGCGTGACACGATTACAGCTGTAAATATTTCTGGAGAAACCTCTAAGAGCTTTGCACACCTGGATTGTACAATATTCACACATTCTTTTTTATTATTATATAAGCTCTGTCAAGTGGCTGTTGGTCATAGCTGGACAGCCATTTTCAAGTCTAGCCATAGATTTCCAAACGGATTTAAGTCAAAACTGTAACTAGACCACTCAGGAACATTCAATGTCGTCTTGGTAAGCAACTCCATTGTATATTTGGCCTTGTGTTTTAGGTTATTGTCCTGCTGAAAGGTGAATATCTCCCAGTGTATCAAGGCACAAGGCGATACCCAGATGCAGATGGTTAGAGTCTTACAATGTTTATTAATCCAAAAAGGGGTAGAATGGTCGTGTACAGGCTAAAGGTCAAAACCAGTTCAGAGTCCAATAGGTATCGAAGGGCAGGCAGATTCAAGGTCAGGACAGGCAGGGTGATCATGCAGGTGGGAAAGTAGTCCAGAGTCAGGCTGTGGTCAAAACCAGGAAGACTAGCAAAAGAGAATAGAAAAGGAGTATGGGGAAAAACACGATGGTTGACTTGACTAAACATACAAGATGAACTGGCATAGAGAGACAGGAAACACAGGGATAAATACACTGGGGAAAATAAGCGACACTTGGAGGGGGTGGAGACAATCACAGGGACAGGTGAAACAGATCAGGGCATGACACAGTGTCTGTTGGAAAGCAGACTGAACCAGGTTTTCCTCTAGGATTTTGCCTGTGTTTAACTCTATTCCATTTCTTTTTATCATAAAAAAACTCCCTAGTCCTTACCGAAGATAAGCATACCCATAACATGATGCAGCTAACACCATGCTTGAAATTATGATGAGTGGTACTTAGTGATGTGTTGTGCTGGATTTTCCCTAAACATAACACTTTGTATTTAGGACATTAAGGTAATTTCTTTGCCACATTTCTTGCAGTTTTACTTTAGTGCCTTATTGCAAACAGGATGCATGTTTTTGAATATTTTTATTCTAGAGGCCTCCTTCTTTTCACTCTACAAATTAGGTTTGTATTGTGGAGTACAATGTTGTTGATCCATCCTCAGTTTTCTCCTTTAACTGTTTTAAAGTCACCATTGACCTTACGGTGAAATCCCTAAGCAGTTTCCTTCCTCTCCGGCAAGTGAGTTAGGAAGGGCGCCTGTATCTTTGTAGTAACTGGGTGTATTGATATACCATCCAAAGTGTAATTAATAATTTCACCATGCTCAAAGGTATATTCAATGTCTGCTTTTTTTTTACCTCTCTACCAATAGGTCAACTTCTTTGCGAGGCATTGGAAAACCTCCCTGGTCCTTGTGGTTCAATCTATGTTTGAAATGAACTGCTCGACTGAGGGACCTTACAGATAATTGTATGTGTGGGGTACAGAGATGAGGTAGTCATTCAAAAAGCAAGTTAAACACTATTATTGCACACACAGTGAGTCCATGCAACTTATTATGTGACTTGTTAAGCACATTTTTTTACTCCTGAACTTATTTAGGTTTGCCATACTTGGGTTGAATACTTAGACTCGAGACATTCATTTGTAAAAATGACTAAAATAACATAATTCCACTTTGACATTATGTGGTATTGTGTGTTGGCCAGTGACCAAAAAAATCTCAATTTAATCAATTTTAAATTCAGGCTGTAACACAACAACACGTGGAAAAAGTCAAGGGTTGAATACTTTCTGAAGGCACTGTGAATCGGAATGGTCTTTTTAATGTCCCAAATAGAATCCCAGACTCAGAGGTACAAAGCTGTGACAGAATAGGGACCTGGGATGCCACCTCTGTTCAGTTCCCTTTCTATGAATAATTAGTGATGTGTGTCAATATTGCGCCCCATAGTAACCATATGGTTAGTCCGGGCAGACAGGCGATTGTTTGGTGCTGTGAAATATTGTGTTGCCCTGTGAGTGCTGGAGCCAGTGGACGCAGGAACTGACAGTTACATTGTGTGAGTGAATGGGAAAACTTCTGAGGCAGAGATGCGAGTGGACCCAGACAGAATGTCCTGACCCTGGATAGAAAGGCCGATTTGACATGGTATAGGCTCTTCCTTCATCTCCTCAGACTAGCCATTAGGCAGACCAAAAGGAAGCCCACTTAACTTATGGATGCCTTTCAAATAGGAAATTTAAAAAAAGAATATATTTATGTCAGACATGTTGTGGGAAAAGCCTTTCTCCTCCACTTTGATTTAGTTAAACTGGTTACTTAACAGTAGTAGCATACTGGTTGGCTTTCTTCTTTAAAAAAAAATACAGTTAATACTATGATACCAGAATACAAGTATTTTGTAAGATATAACAGAAACAATATCTCTATAAATGGTCATATTCAGTGACTGTCTTGGTAATTGGATGTCAGCCATCCACACATTTTCATTATTTTATTTGTCAGGGACCATATGCAACTTTATTGCAGTCAAATGCAGCCTTTTGATGCATTGCACCAGAATTTGCTTTCCAATTAGATTTCCATATGCAGACCTTAGTTACTCTATCCCACAGTAAATTCAGTGTGTATGTGAATCAGAAATGTATTATGGCACCTAGGTACCACGTAATTGACTTTTTTGTTTGCTTATTTATAATTTTTTATAAAGTAACACATTCAAATGAATTGTGGCTACTTTCTCACCCTATAACTATTTTTGGGGATTACTTAGTTATCTCTATTGGGAGTTTATTTTCAATAGTTAATATAGAAATAGTACCAAAACTATACTATGTATATGTACAGTAGGCTATTGCTTCCAAAAATGTGTAATAGGAAAGTTTAGGCATCTCAGAATTAAAGTCATTCCAGTAAGGCAGCTTTAAACCACCATAATATGCTTCTCATTGTCATTTAAAGGTCCAACACAGCTGTTTTATAGCCTAGTGGTTAGAGCGTTGGGCCAGTAACCGAAAGGTTTCTAGATCGAATCCCCGAGCTGACAAGGTCAAAATCTGTCGTTCTGCTCCTGAACAAGGCAGTTAACCCACTGTTCTTAGGCCGTCATTGTAAATAACAATTTGTTCTTAACTGACTTGCTTAGTTAAATAGAGGTTAAATAAAAAATACAAATAATAATAATATCTCAGTATCAAATCATTTCTGGGTAACAATGAAGTACCTTACTGTGATTATTTTCAAATAAAATTGTAAAAAAGGAACAAACATAGCTTCTTAGCAAAGAGCAATTTCTCAAGCAAGAATTCTGCTATGACTGTCTGGCAGTGGTCTGAGTGGGCAGGCCAAAACTCCATCCCACCAAATCAAGCTGAAATTTCAGGCGGTCTTTTCAGACGACTTCTACACTAAAATGGCATTTTCACAATATTATTCCAACCTCATAGTGTGGAAATATATACAAAACACAGGGAAATCAGGTTTTTAACTGCACTGGGCCTTTAACAACTGTACAGGCCATTTGATATAGACCATATGCATAGCAACTTTGTTAAATCAATTAATAAAAACAAACAATATTAAGTTGTTCTTCCAACAAACATGTGATATGACCATGTTATTTGTCATACAGTATATTGCAGAATATCTGTCCTTAAGTTTGAGAAAATGAGAGCAAGTGCTTATATTGTATGTGCAACCTGATCAAAACCCATATCTCCTCTGATGTAGTAATCCACATCACTTTCATCATCCCTCTGCCAATTAGCATTCTGTTAGCCCATTCTGCTTTGTTCTCTAATAAAGACAGGCTAAATTGATGCCCCGTCTGCCTTTATCTTAAAAATAAAGTTGAACAATTAAGGCTCATGTCTCTTTGCACAGCTTTTGATCCTTCACAAAGCTTTCCCACTTGCTGCTTTTGGGGATGTAATGTGAAGCGCCCTGGTGGACCTCAAGCGAGGCAGTAACAAGCATGGGACGGCTCCCTTGTTTTTGCTCAATCAGGGGCATTGAGCGGCAGCGTTTAAACTATCAGTATGATTTATTTGTCTACATTGACCTGCAGACACTGCTTAATTACCCTGGGATAATATCAGGCAGCGCCTCCTGACACCAACAGAAAGGCCAGCCCCTCGTGCTCTGTGGACCAACTGTTGACCTGATGGTCGGCCTGACAGGCAGGGGTTATAGGTCAGGCCCGCACTGACCACTCCACACTGTTTCTCTGTGGAGGCTGGAGCCGAAGACCATGCCCATGTAGTCAGGTCCACGAGGCTGCTGGGTAAATTATTCCCATTCCCCCTAACGAGGTGTTACAATAGGACGATGGACAGGACAGTCCCCAGTAACGTCAAGTGATGGCACTTAACCAGTCAGTCTGGCCCAGAGTGATAAATCATTGACCAAATGCACTCCTCTTTTGCAAATGCTAAGCTCATAATTGTCATGTCCAACACCTTCATCATTAAATATTCAGTGTTGTTCTGCTTTAGGTTGATTACCTAAGAAAACAGTGATGTTGGTGAATTGAACTTTTCACTTTCTTTAGAAGTTCATAATACATGACGGAAAGGAAAAGTAATTTTGCACTTTAAAAATGTGAAATAAAATTACATCTTTGCAACAGTCAAGGTAATGAAAAAGGATATAGAATTGCTTGAAGTGAATTAAGGCAAAGTTAATTACAAGGCGAATGATGTCTGGAAAACAAACATTTAAAAAACACAGCTTGATACTAAAGAAACATTTAACATGTTCCCTCTTTGTTTATTCAATTGTGTTTTCTATATGCTTTGACACCAGGGGGTAAGCTTTTTATATCAATTTGAACAGTCAATGAAAGTAAATGAGAAGGTATGAAAAAATCATGAGACAGAAAGTCATTAAAATCCATACTGAATCACAAAGTATTTTACCAAACAAAGTGCTGCCTTGTCATTGCAGAAAACTGAAAAGGAAGTTGTACCCTGTCATTAGATGGTTTCTCTCTGTCGCCTTGATAGAATATGATAACTTGTTGCAAGTCAACACATTATCAAAACAACATGAAATGTCTCTGATTTGGAAAGAATAGCAAACACGATCAATACAGTAAGTCTTCAAGGGTTTGGCTATGCAGCTACAGTATTACTTTGATCTCTCCTTGACAGTTCTCAGCTACAATAAACCATTTTCTTTCTCAATTGTTATAATCAAATTTACTTTTCATTTCATGACTAATCAAAGTTTTTCTTTAGGTGGGTACATTTGCAGATGGAATTTCACAAATTAAAAGTGTTAAACCCTTCCATCAAGGCGTCAGTAAGGCAATATATGATCAATGGACGTAAATACCTTATGTGCAAAGACAAACAAAGTTCCATTAAAGTCGTTGCCTCCTATGTTTGACTGATGTTGGGGGTGCCAGATAAAAGTAAGGTAGCCTGATTCTTCTGGTGTGAACAAAAGCCAGTCTCTGCGGGCCACAGCCGTGCTCCCCACAGACTCCAGTTACCTGGGAGCCTGCAGCCTGGAGTCTGAGTAATGCTCCCCACACAAAGAGCATGACAGCAGAAGTGTGGAGAGAGTGATGAGGCGCCCCACTGGCCCTGCCTCTGCGCCTCTTCTCTGGTTCTCTTTCAGCCCTGTCCGTGCCCTAGTGCCAGAGGAGAGTAAACACTGTGTGTTCACACCAATAGACTCTTTTCTCGTGCCGCCATTGGGGCCTGCCAGCAATGTGGCCTGAGGAGCTAGTGAAAGCCAAGATCTACTACAAACAACATCATTTGTGATTCAAATTGAAAGGGAGTTGTTTGATAGACATGTCAAATTAATCTTCCCCTCAAAACTTCCCACTTAAGTTAAACAAATTCATTACAATAATCAAAATTACATTTGGTGTAATACTAAAAAAGAAATATAAAAAGAACGCCATCCGACAAAACAGACTGTTAAAACAAATCCTAAATATGCATATTGCTGATATTGATGTAGTAATGCATGATGAATTGGAGATTGATTTGTAACCAGGAATCAATAATAATATATTGAAGCTAAAACGACTCAATGCTTAAAGCCTGATGCAAAATCGCTACTAAACGACTGGACCCTCTCTCATATCTTATCACCCACCCCATGCCATAAACACCCTCCTCCCTCCACCCCCTCCTCCCACAGCCACAAGTGTCCCACAGGGCAGAAGCGCCAATCTCTCTCCAGGGTGAGGCAGCCCTCCCTCTACTCAGGGCCCCATTGTCACGGAACCCACATCCCCTGGCCTTGGGAACTGACTCGCAACAGTTTGCAAGTCTATGTGCTTGGCTCAGAGCCTGCAGATACCTTTGTCTACACAAGGCAGGGGAGCTGATAGCGAAGTTGGAACGTGTCATCATAGGGCACCCCAAGTCTACAGAGCAGCCACATGGCTCCTGTGCCTCCCAGCCACCATATCCAACAAGGACATTCAAAGCACTGGCCATTCGTTAAACAGAAACTGGGACCCGGTCCCCATGCTCTTCCTGGTCTCATTGCTGTGGCAACAAACAGTAGAGTATGAATTTGTAAAGGCTAGACGCAGCCCTGAAGTACCGTTTCTAAAGGGTTGTTCTTAAGCCCTCCTTAAGCTCTCGCTGAACAAGCCTAAGAGGCTTTTGGTTGGTTGGGGGGTATTGTCCCATTGCATCAATGCAATAATATCTACAGTGCCTTCAGAAAGTATTCATACCCCTTGACATATTCCACATTTTGTTGTATTACAGCCTGAATTCAAAATGTATTAAATATATGTTTACCCATCTACACACAATAACCCATAATGATAACGTGTAAACATGTTTGTAGAAATGTTTGCAAATGTATTGAAATATCTAATTTACATAAGTATTCACACCCCTGAGGAAATCCATCCTGACTGGTTGCATCACTGCCTGTTATGGCAACTGCTCGGCCTCCGACCGCAAGGCACTACAGAGGGTAGTGTGTACGGCCCAGTACATCACTGAGGCAAAGCTTCCTACCATCCAGGCCCTAAAAATTGTCAAAGACTCCAGCCACCCTAGTCATAGACTGTTCTCTCTGTTACCGCAAGGCAAGCGGTACCGGAGCGCCAAGTCTAGGTCCAAGAGACTTCTAAACAGCTTCTACCCCCAAGCCATAAGACTCCTGAACCTCTAATCAAATGGCTACCCAGACTTTTTGCATTGCCCCCCACCCCCTTTTACACCTCTGGTACTCTCTGTTGTTCTCTATGCATAGGCACTTTAATAACTCTACCTACATGTACATATTACCTCAATTACCTCGACTAACCGGTGCCCCCGCACATTGACTCTCTACAGGTACCCCCCTGTATATAGTCTCGCTATTGTTATTTTACTGCTGCTCTTTAATTACTTGTTACTTTATTTCTTATTCTTTTTTTTCTTTTTTTTTACTGCATTGTTGTTAGGGGCTCGTAAGTAAGCATTCACTGTAAGGTCTACACCTGTTATATTCGGAGCATGTGACAAATAAAAATGGATTTGATTTGACTATACTGAGTGGGCCTCAGTAAAGTGTTATATTGGATTTTCCCCAATTATAACACTTTATGTACACTTTGTTTGCCTTGTTGCAAACAGGATGCATGTTTTGGAATAGTTTTATTCTGTATAGACTTCCTTCTTTTCAGTGTCAATTATGTTAGTATTGTGGAGTAACTACAATGTTGTTGATCCATCCTCAGTGTTCTCCTATCACAGCCATTAAACTCTGTAACTGTGTTAAAGTCACCATTGTCCTCATGGTGAAATCCCTAAACAATTTATTTTCTCTCGGCAAGTGAGTTAGGAAGGACGCCTGTATCTTTGTAGTGAGTGGGTGTATCGCTACACCATCCAAAGTGTAATTAATAACTTCACCATACTCAAAGGGATATTTAATGTCTGCTTTTTTTTTTTGCCTTTTACCCATCTACCAATAGGTGCCCTTCTTTCCGAGGAATTGGAAAACCTCCCTGGTCTCTGTGGTTGAATTTACATATGTTTGAAATGTACTGCTCAACTGAGGGATCTTACAGATAATTGTATGTGTGGGGTACAGAGATTAGTAGTCATAAATAAAATCATGTTAAACACTATTATTGCACACACCATGCAACTTATTATGTGACTTGTTAAGCAAATTTTTACTCCTGAACTTATTTAGGCTTGCCATAACAAAGGGGTTTGTATTTGTATGCATTATGGATCCCCATTAGCTGTTGCCAAGGCAGCAGCTACTCTTCCTGGGGTCCAGCAAAATTAAGGCAGTTATACAATTTTAAAAACATTACAATACATGTATTACAGAATTCACAACAAACTAAGTGTGTATCCTCAGGCCCATACTCCACTACCACATATCTACAATACAAAATCCATGTGTACGTGTGTGTATAGTGTGTATGTTATCATGCGTATGTGTGCATGTGTCTGTGCCTATGTTTGTGTTGCTTCACAGTCCCCGCTGTTCCATAAGGTGTATTTTATCTGTTTTTAAAAATCTGATTCTACTGCTTGCATCAGTTACCTGATGTGGAATAGAGTTCCATGTAGTCATGGCTCTATGAATACTTATTGACTCTAGACATATCACCAAATTACGTCCTTTCAGCTTTTAATTTTTAATGAATTTATTCTATATATATATATATATATATATATATATATATATATATATATATATATGTTATATATAAAAACAAATTAATTAAAAATAAAAAGCTGAAATGTGTGTGTGTGTATATATATATATATATTTAATGAATTTTAAATTCAGGCTGTAATACAACAAAATGTGGAAAAAGTATACTTTCTGAAGTCACTGTAGATACACAACATACAATTGCTTCAGAGCAGGTGAAGATGTGACATCTTGACATGAACAATGTATTATTTGAATATCAATTGACAAAACAGTTGGGGCAGGATTGCAGGATCAAGGAAAATGTTTAATTTTGGATTAGTAATTGAATACTTGAAAAGAGGTGTGTACTGCAAGTAAATGGGGAAATGCCATTATCAACAATTATTGATATATAGTGGCAATGACATAAGATATTTGGTCCTATTTGCCACTAAAATACTGATATTGTTCACATATAATTTGATGATATGTCAATAACATAATGGAAATACATATGAAAAGAAACTTAAGGTCACCATACAGCTAGACCTTTAAAAGAGGGTTGTCTCAAGAATACCTTCCCAGAGAGTGAGGCAACAGTCAGGGCAGGAGACGTAGTCAAGCAGTTAAAGAGTGACATGGGATGAATTGTTTCTGCCTCTGCCTATTTCCCAGCCCCCGGTTGCCACAGTAAATGTCACAGTGACCATGGGATCAGTTCAAAGCCCAGCAGGGAAGGTCAATGTAATGTTATGTGTGACATGATATTCAACAATTCCCGTCCTTAGCAACAACACAAGAATGCTGCTGAGCCAAGCGCTCAACAAAAATCTAGGAAATTGCATTAATATCAACAATATTTCCATGTCTTTGTGGAGGAATGGACGGAGAGGTGTCAGGATCAAAGGACTGTTGGAGACATTGATGGGTTGAATATGCTGCATGAAAGGGAAGGGTAGCCTAAATAATTGTAGATATTACTGAGAAGACTTTATGTAGCTCCAGGTGTAAAAGTTAATACACTATTTTCTGCCCCAAAAATGTTAATCCAATTCAACCAAGTGTTGTTTGTGCAACTAATCCTAATATTAAGTGTGACATGAAATTCAAACTTGGGAAAAAACTGTTTCCCTATTTGAATGGTAACTCTCCAGGCAAATAACCTAACTTACAGAGGACCACAAGGAGAAATATCAAGTGGTCAATAAACCCAGTTCAGTCGACCAAAAAAATGGAAGAGACTAGAGGGGAATGCACAGGAGTACTGGGTCGTGTGCTCTCCCTGGTGGAACAGAATGCCTGTTCCTGAATCTACTAACTAGGACAAGTGTCTGCCAACACATTGGCCTCGTAGTTCAGATAAGTCTACACTGCCACCAAGTGGTTCTTTTTTGCAACCCCTTACTGTCTTTAAAACAATGATGGAGCACAATCCCATTGAAAGTTGAGGAAGATTATCTTTTTTATTTTATTTGACCGTTATTTAAGCAGAGTCAGATTGAGACCAAGGTCTCTTTTGCAAGGGAGATTCGCATGTGCCATTATTCATACAAAACAATCAGGTTGTGTTCCCTGTCGCAAAGCAATAAAGCTAGGGCTCCTGAGTGGTGCAGCGGTCTGTATAACTACAGACCCTGGTTCAATCACAGGCTCTACCACAACCATCTGTGATCGGGAATCCCAAAGGGCGGCGCACAATTGGCCCAGTGTCGTTAGGGGATGGTTTGGCCGAGGTAAGCCGTCATTGTAAATAAGAGTCTTAACTGACTTGCTTAGTTAAATAAAAAAGCTAATGGAAGGGGAAAACATGCATGTCCTGCCCACATCCAGTGTAGAAAACTAAAAGATGTTCTGCATCATCATTATACACAAGCATGTAGTTCACATATTGAGTTTCTATGGCGATTGACTAAAGATAAGTCATTTTTGGTTTATTAATTGCATTACTATCAATGGGCCCTGATTTCTACTTCTTAGTTTAGGGGTTTGTTCAAAATTGGTAAATATTGTCATCAACCATGTTTATTGTTCATATTACTTTCATATGTGCTTGCACTGTGCACCCAGCAGGCACATGTTTTTGACTGCGAACAAAACAACTCACCGAACAAAGATGGTGGCAATTTGCAAAGCATTTAATTATGAAGTGTCATGCAGAAAGAGACAGGAGCAGGTTGCATGCATGTCTCCCATGAGGGGAGCAGGACTTTTGGCACCAGTGGATAGCAGGGGCCATTTATGGCAGTGAGCCAATGTTGGACAACTCAGTCCTCCCATCTGTACCCTTCAAGTCTGTTGATGTTTAGAGAAAGCACGACATAACATGTACTTTCTTTTCAAGAAATGGCACTCTCTGTGCAGAGCCGTGTTGTAGTGGAAACACTCGTCGCATGTAAGACTCCCCGCTGGTGACCAGGGTTCAATCCCCATGTCCACTGTTTCTCCAACCTGCCGGTCTCCCCTTCTGATTTCCTTACTGTCTAAACAAAGTGAAAATATCTAAAACATATTTAAAAAAGTAATGGCACAATTTGAGACATGCTATTACATAAATCTAACCCACTCCTAAAAGTGAAGAGCGATAATAATTGCAGGATTCAATCTGCAATGACTGAATCCTGACCTTATTATATTGAAATGACCACAAGGAGAAACATTCTGTTTGGTCAACAGTGATTATGAAGATTGTTTATCACAGACATAGGTAGTGGTACATTGGCAATGTTAGCATAGAAAAAAAAAAAAGAATCTGCATTAGTACAGTATATAAAAATTACAAATATACAGGAAGTCTCTGGTAGCTTGACTTCAGACAGGAGATATGAAAAAGGGAGGATTCCGTTACTGTCTATTTGTTTGAACATTATAGGCCTTCACATTGGATTCTCCCAGCAGCACTGAGCTATGGATGATTCCTCGCCTGGTCTCTTCATAGTAAGGTGCACCCATGTCCCTCCCCAGTATGATGTCATGTGTCTGGCCAGACCAACACAAGGGGTAAGACACAGTCAGCCTCTGCAGATGCTGTACTGTGAAAGAGTCCAAAAGGGCTGGCTTGCTTGCTACAGAGTTGCACTTGATCAGTGTGAGATGCTACACCTCCGAGTTGTTCAGCAGGAGGGACACGTTGAGTGGGGACGTGTACCAGATGGTCAGGCATCTTATTTTCACCAAGCTGGAGCTGTCTGCCTGGTGCAGCAAAGAGAATGAGTGGTCCTTACAGGTACACTCTCTGGGGCTGATGATGCCACAGGCCACCAGCTCATGGACACCTGCACAGTATAACAGGCTGTGGTCAGTCACGTGGGCTAGTTTGAACTCTGGCCTGAGGAGGCCGGAAACTTCCATCCATCTCAAGCAGTACAACAGAGCCTGACCAAGGTGCCTGAGGGCCAACATCGCCAACAAGGCCCTCACACAGCACAGCAAGCGTGATTAGGACACATCTGTGTGTGGGAGAGAGAAACAGACCACACAGTCCACTTAGACAGAGAAGCACATCTCAATGAAGTCAGGCCAAGATGGTGCCTCTGATCCCTTTATGAAATGGATCCTGTTCCCCAGCCAGAGAATGAGGAAATCTTCGGACCAAACTAAGCAGCTTTTGGATGATGAAGAGAGAACGTCTAATCACAGTCTTTTTTATGTTTGTAGCTCTGTCCAGGCTGAGCTGTTCCATGAGCTGTTTAAGGCTGTCCTGACCAGCTGGAATGGAGGATATTGACTCAGGAGCCTTGTTAGCACAGGGTTACATCTGTAAACAACAGAATGAACAGTAAATACAAACAGTTCATCCTGGACCTCACTCAAAGATGACTCCCACAATTCATCTAGCAAGTCAGAGGTCTCACAGGATTTTAATCTATATACTTGGAGCATTCCTGTGTCTTTCCACATTGGTTTGTCATTTTCAGGCCAAGTTGTGTGATTAAGTGACATATTGGCAGACAATAGCCTCATACTTGCTGTAATTGCCTGATTGTTTGGAGGTCTTATGCCAAACCACAGGAGGGCCTTGGATGGAAAAACAGATAAGTTAGCAGTGTTTTTAGAGACAAGCTATTGTTTAGAATATATTTCTAGTATATTCCAGGGATTCTGAGAACATCTATTAAAGATGTGAGATGTGTGCCAGTAACTAGTTTGAGTGTTTGTTGGTTGTGATCACTGATCAGGAACGCAGGACACATCCAGCTGTGGTCTATTAACTCCCTCCCTGAGAGATGAGTGTGTCCCTTTGTTTCAACTCGGGAGGGTCATTGGATACTATGTGCAGTTCCTTATGGAATCACATTCAGGTGCCCGCGTGGACACACATATACACACTTGGTGTTTAATGTGCAGAACAAAAGTGTAATTATGGACAGGATTGCACAAAGGCTGTTATTTATAAACTCAGCAAAAAAAGAAACGTCCCTTCTTCAGGACCCTGTCTTTCAAAGATAATTCGTAAAAATCCAAATAAACTTCACAGATCTTCATTGTAAAAGGGTTTAAAGACTGTTTCCCATGCTTGTTCAATGAAACAATTAATGAACATGCACCTGTGGAACGGTTGTTAAGACACTAACAGCTTACAGGCGGTAGGCAATTAATGTCACAGTTATGAAAACTTAAGACACTAAAGGGGCCTTTCTACTGACTCTGAAAAACAAAAGAAAGATGCCCAGGGTTCCTACTCATCTGCCTGAACATGCCTTAGGCATGCTGCAAGGAGGCATGAGGACTGCAGATGTGGCCATGGCAATAAATTGCAATGTCCATTCTGTGAGACGCCTAAGTGCTACAGGGAGACAGGATGGACAGCTGATCGTCCTCACAGTGGCAGACCACGTGTAACAGCACCTGCACAGGATCGGTACATCCAAACATCACACCTGCGGGACAGGTACAGGATGGCAACAACAACTGCCAGAGCTACACCAGGAACGCACAACCCCTCCATCAGTGCTCAGACTGTCCACAATAGGCTGAGAGAGGCTGGACTGAGGGCTTGTAGGCCTGTTGTAAGGCAGGTCCTCACCAGACATCACCGGCAACAACATTGCCTATGGGCACAAACCCACCGTCGCTGGACCAGACAGGACTGGCAAAAAGTGCTCTTCACTGATGAGTCGCGGTTTTGTCTCACCAGGGGTGATGGTCAGATTTGCGTTTATCGTTGAAGGAATGGGCGTTACACCGAGGCCTGTACTCTGGAGCGGGATTGAGTTGGAGGGTCCGTCATGGTTTGTCACAGCATCATCGGACTGAGCTTGTTGTCATTGCAGGCAATCTCAACTCTGTGCGTTACAGGGAAGACATCCTCCTCCCTCATGTGGTACCCTTCCTGCAGGCTCATCCTGACATGACCCTCCAGCATGACAATGCCACCAGCCATACTGCTCGTTCTGTGCGTGATTTCCTGCAAGACAGGAATGTCAGTGTTCTGCCATGGCCAGTGAAGAGCCTGGATCTCAATTCCATTGAGCACATCTAGGACCGGTTGGATCTGAGGGTGAGGGCCATGGCCATCCCCCCCCCAGAAATGTCTGTAAACTTGCAGGTGCCTTGGTGGAAGAGTGGGGTAACATCACACAGCAAGAACTGGCAAATCTGGTGCAGTCCATGAGGAGGAGATGCACTGCAGTACTTAATGCAGCTGGTGGCCACACCAGATACTGACTGTTACTTTGGATTTTGACCCCCACTTTGTTCAGGGACACATTATTACATTTCTGTTAGTCACATGTCTGTCGAACTTGTTCAGTTTATGTCTCAGTTGTTCTATCTTATGTTCATACAAATATTTACACGTTAAGTTTGCTGAAAATAAACACAGTTGACAGTGAGAGGATGTTTCTTTTTTTGTTGAGTTTATGTATTGGCTTGATAAAAAGGATGATACAATTCATAGTTTGTTCAAGTTAGCCTTTGTTCAAAATGAGCAGATACATATTTTTGCAGCAAAGAATGAGCTGAGTAAGGAGGTCAAATGTAGTTACTTATCAGCCAATCAATTTTTTAAGAGTGTATTTTTGATGAAGACTCCCTCATGATTGGTTCAGTTACAAAACAAATCAAGAGGGTCTTCCCATCTATCACAGGTCTCCCCATAGAGCCAGAGCTTTGTTTTGGTCTCCCCATAGAGCCAGAGCTTTGTTTTGGTCTCCCCATAGAGCCAGAGCTTTGTTTTGGTCTCCCCATAGAGCCAGAGCTTTGTTTTAGTCTCCCCATAGAGCCAGAGCTTTGTTTTAGTCTCCCCATAGAGCCAGAGCTTTGTTTTGGTCTCCCCATAGAGCCAGAGCTTTGTTTTGGTCTCCCCATAGAGCCAGAGCTTTGTTTTGGTCTCCCTATAGAGCCAGAGCTTTGTTTTAGTCTCCCCATAGAGCCAGAGCTTTGTTTTGGTCTCCCTATAGAGCCAGAGCTTTGTTTTAGTCTCCCCATAGAGCCAGAGCTTTGTTTTAGTCTCCCCATAGAGCCAGAGCTTTGTTTTAGTCTCCCCATAGAGCCAGAGCTTTGTTTTGGTCTCCCCATAGAGCCAGAGCTTTGTTTTAGTCTCCCCATAGAGCCAGAGCTTTGTTTTAGTCTCCCCATAGAGCCAGAGCTTTGTTTTCGTCTCCCCATAGAGCCAGAGCTTTGTTTTGGTCTCCCCATAGAGCCAGAGCATTGTTTTGGTCTCCCCATAGAGCCAGAGCTTTGTTTTGGTCTCCCCATAGAGCCAGAGCTTTGTTTTGGTCTCCCCATAGAGCCAGAGCTTTGTTTTAGTCTCCCCATAGAGCCAGAGCTTTGTTTTAGTCTCCCCATAGAGCCAGAGCTTTGTTTTGGTCTCCCCATAGAGCCAGAGCATTGTTTTGGTCTCCCCATAGAGCCAGAGCTTTGTTTTGGTCTCCCCATAGAGCCAGAGCTTTGTTTTGGTCTCCCCATAGAACCAGAGCTTTGTTTTGGTCTCCCCATAGAGCCAGAGCTTTGTTTTGGTTATTTTACAAATACAAAAGATACACATATTGTGTGCCATTCTAACACAGATTCCCACAGAGGTGTTTTGCATTGCACATTTAACTGAACTAGGACACTTCCTGAGCTAATGTAGATTCAGTGCCTTTGACCGTTAAGCCACTCAGGAGCCCAGTTAAGTTTGAGCATCTTAGCAATACAATGTGTAATGTACAGCTGTCAACATCCTACAAGGAAAGAGCCACTTAAATCAATGATATAATCATTAACCAGATTATCCCCGATACCAGATTTAGATCAGTGATAACTCCGTCGTAGAATGTTGTCATTGAAGAGAACGAATCCAAAAAAAAATCTGTTGACATTCAGAATTGACTTTGTTTAGACATCCAGCCTGTATAGTAGTTGCATGCCCAGAGACAAATCTTCAAAGGCACAGTATTTATTTGGAGTGCATGTTGCATTCGCACAGTCTTGATTTATAGGTCCCTTGTCCTCGTGAAAAGGACAGTTTATTAAATATTCTAGTTGTAATGTCACCAATCAAAACAAACTTGATTTATATAAACACATTTCTTACAACAAATGCCTTAAGGTGTTCAAAGTCATATTGGTTGGGATGTGGCACTCAACATCCTTCCTCTTGGCAAGTCTCTATAGGTGACCAGGGGATTCTCTACCACATGGGAATGCCTTCATGGAGCTCATCAGTTTAGCCATGTAGCTATTTTAGCAGCTATTTTGGTAGCTATTTTGGCAGTTCACAATATCGGACATACTGATGTGGAATGCAGGTGGGGGAAGCCAGCCATTCCCAACCAGGTGCAGTCAGTAGAGGATCTGTACCCGGCTGAAGACTATAACCCTCTGTCCCGAGAGCCCACAGAGGAGGATCTTCAGTACCTAACCATCTCAGGGGCAGGTTCAGTTGCTAGCATGTCTCCCTGAACCTAAGCAAGAACAACCTCTACCCTCCCTGTCTGTACCGGACATTGTTAAAAAAATAAGTGCCCCTGGGTCATGTAGGCATCCTGGCTGGCATGGAGCTCTCGTTGGAGCAGCATGAGGCTATACGTCAGGCAATGGTTGGACAGCGCACCAACCCCAAATGGCACACAATGAGAGAGTGGTTGACGACCAGCAATTATGGAGCACTGGTTAGGGCCAAGCGCGTTACTCCGTCGCTGCTAAAAAAGGTCCTCAGATCAGTCTTTGGATGGGGTGTTGTCTGTAAAGTGGGGCACAGATAATGAAGAGGAGGGCATCAAGGCATTCAAAATTGCTACAGGGATGGATTTGCAGAAGTCAGGGCTTTGGGTCACGGGGTCTGGCCCGGGTGCCTCATCAGATGGTCAGGTGGTCACCACAGCAGTGGTGGAGGTCATGTGCCCCTATGGATCTTACCATTGAAGAGGCAGTGAAGCCAAAGGCTTTCTATATCAAGGGAGGGTTTTACGGTCTCCATGAAGACCATCCTTACTGGCACCAGGTCCAAGGTCAGCCCCACATCACTGGAAGGGACACCTGCTTCTTCATTGTGAGGACCACCAAAGCCTCCATCACCCTCCCCATCCAGCGTGTCGACCTCTGACAGACTCATATTGTTCCTCCTGTCAGTACCCTTTTTCAGGGAAGCCAATGGTTGAAAAACATTCAGTATAGTTCCTACACACACTAGGCTCCCAGAATAGGTTATATTACATACAAGCTTTGCTCAAAGCAGCCAACTAATGTATTTAATTTTATTATGGGCACAGTGGGAATTTATATCTTAGACGTTCAAATTATTTATTATCCCCAGTCTGTACCTGACATTGTTGAAAAACAAGTGAACAATGAATAAAGATCATAAACAATAAGCTCATAGAATAGGTTATTTTACATTAAGGTTTTGCTCAAAGCAGCCTACTAAAGTAATGTAGTTAACGTAAATTAGGCTGGTCTGAATGCGTCGCCACAGTTTCATTCAGTAGTACAACACAATTCACATTGCATTTTATCATGGACACAGTGGAAATGTATAGCTGTGATGTTTAAATGACGTCTTACCCCCAGAGTGAGAGAGAGGGTACATCACTTCCAGCAGATCTCCTTGCTTTTTAAAACATGAGGAAAAGGGACATAACATAAACATTTTGATGCATCTACAAATTCAATGTTTTACACAATATTGTATCATATTTCATGAGTTACTGACCTGTCTGTCCACAGGCTTGATGTGCTGTAGAGTCTACAACTGGATGCTCGCGCTCGGATCTCACTTGCACAGGATGTCCATGCACCGGATGGCGTGAGGGATGCACTCCTGTTGGACTGGAAAATAAAATCGTTGGTCAGTGGTAGGTCTTTTTCAATGCTGCATCACCATCTATCTGTATAGAAAACGCATTGTTTATCATAATACAACCCCACCTTATACAATGTGACAAGTGGTTCCTCAACACCCAATCCTCATGCCTCATGGTTTGTTCTTGTTTCTCAATCAACAGTCTGGATCGTCCTCTTCTGCCATGGTAGATGAGCTACCTTTTCTGGTAAATACAGGGCCATTTATCTTTCCCAATGGAAAATGGCAGCTACAGACCTGAGTGTCGTCACTCATCTGAAAGACAAAAAAATAAGTTATTTTACTAGCTAGTTAAGTTGATTACTAAAATGGTAACATCTATATTAATACCATAATCCACAGACTTGACTACAGTAACGGTAAAATAGACTGGCCTTTTGTCCATCTGCACATCTAAAATCCTTCTATGTGGATGGGACACTTCTGCTGGGATGTAGAAATTACCTGGAATGCTCAACTAGATGAACAGGACAGTCTAGGATACTATTTGCCCTGAAGAGGTGAAGTATTGCAATGAGCCATGACTGTACTTCTGATTCTAATTCTCAAGAGAAATGTTAGAACCCTCAGCCTTGAGGTCACTGAGGAGAAACAGTGATAGGGGGATCGTCTGAAAGGGACTGACATGCAGGGATGGAACACTGGCCAGCAGATCACATTATGTACTCGGACAGGGAACATTCAGGCCCTAAATCTGTGATGTTTGTGAAGGCAAAATTTTACTGCTGTCAGGCTAGTTAAGCACATTTTCTACTAGCCATTTCAATGCTGTGTCAGGCTAGTTCTACTAGCCCAGTCTGAAAAGTACTAGCCTCATAATGACAAAGCAAAAACAGGTTTTTAGAAATGTATGCAAATGTATAACAAAAATACAAAACTGAAATGTCTCATTTACATAACTATTCAGAACCTTTACTCAGTACTTTGTTGAAACACCTTTGGCAGCGATTACAGTCTTGAGTCTTCTTGGGTATGACGCTACAAGCTTGGCACACCTGTATTTGGGGAGTTTCTCCCATTCTTCTCTGCAGACCCTCTCTAGCTCTGTCAGGTTGGATGGGGAGCGTCGCTGTACAGCTATTTTCAGGTCTCTCCAGAGAAGTTCAATTGGGTTCAAGTCCAGGCTCTGGCTGGGCCACTCAAGGACATTCAGAGACTTGTCCTGAAGCCACTCCTGTGTTGTCTTGACTGTGTGCTTAGGGTCATTGTCCAGTTGGAAGGTAAACCTTTGCCCCAGTATGAGGTCCTGAGCGCTCTGGAGCAGGTTTTCATCAAGGAGCTCTCTGTACTTTGTTCCGTACATCTTTCCGTCGAACCTGACTAGCCTCCAAGTCCCTGCCGCTGATGCTGCTACCACCACGCGTCACCGTAGGGATGGTGGCAGGTTTCTTCCAGACGTGACGCATGGCACTCAAGCCAAAGATTTCAATCTTGATTTCATCAGACCAGAGAATCTTGTTTCTCCTGGTCTGAGAGTCCTTTAGGTACCTTTTGGCAAACTCAAAGCAGGCTGTCGTGCCTTTTACTGAGTGGTTTCCGTCTGGCCACTATACCATAAAGGCCTGATTGGTGGAGTGCTGCAGAGATCGTTGTCCTTCTGGACATTAGGTTCTTTTTCACCTCCCTCGATTGCTCAGTTTGGTCGGGCAGACAGCTCTAGGAAGAGTCTTGGTGGTTCCAAACTTCTTCCATTTAAGAATGATGGAGGCCACTGTGTTCTTGGGGACCTTCAAAGCTGCAGAATTGTTTTTGTACTCTTCTCCAGATCTGTGCTTCTACACAATCCTGTCTCGGGGCTCTACTGACAATCGCGTCGACCTCATGGCAGGATTTTTGCTCTGACATGCACTGTCAACTCTGGGACCTTATAAAGACTTTCCAAATCATGTTCAATGAATTGAATTTACCACAGGTGGACGCCAATCATCTCAAGGATTATCAATGGAAACAGGGTGCACCTGAGCTCAATTATAGAGTCTCATAGCAAAGGGTTGGAATACTTATGTAAACAAGGTATTTCCGTTTCTTAAATAATTGTTATAATTTCTAAAAACCTGTTTTTGCTTTGTCATTGTGTGGTTGTGTGTAGGTTGATGGGTAAAAACATGTATTTAATGTTGCCAACCAAAGTGCGTAACTACTGTAGGTGCTTATGAAAATGAGCTAGGTAACCAACGACTGTAGTTAAGTGTACAACGCAAGTTACCTTCCTTTCAAGTAAAAAGAAAACCAGCATAGGCTAGTATAATGACTTGTGCCCTTTTATTGTTGACGAGTACTTTGAGTTAGTTAACGTTAGCACGTGTTTTGTGTAGTCCCACTTTTTCACGAGGTGACATGGAAGCTAATGTTAGCCCACCAGGGCAGGGATATAGCTAACTATTGTTTGGTGGGCGCATCTAGTTACCCACAGATTTGACAAACAAAATAGTTTGTTAAATGCTAGCAAACAGGTCTTCACTTATAACACAGCTCCAGCAACGCCTCTCGCTTACAGAGGTCGGAAAACGATAAAATGCAGATGTGCATATCGGAGTAGTGGTACAGAACCATCCTTGCTTCTGATCGACAGAGAGACGTAAGGTTAGCTACAAAGGCCAGGGTAACTAAACAAATTATATTCATTGTAAAATGCTAGGGTATCTAGCAAGGTGATTTGAAAAGTGCTAAACAAAAACACACTATCAATTATTTACACGAGAAACTAAAAAGGCTATAATATCTACTTGCTAGGTTACTTGGCAATGAGTTTGCATGGAGAAATGTGGAGGTTTTCCTACCCTGCTTAAGTGATGACGTCAAGGTTGCGACAGGATGTGTAGTTCTGTATGATAGCCACATTAGCGGCTGATTAGCGTTTCATTAGATGCAAAATGTCATGCAAGGGTAATCCTACACGAAACATAGACCTTACATAAAGTAGTTCTAAAATCTCCTACGGAAAATGTATCTTGGAAAAACAATTGGAATAATTTCCGGGTTTTACCGCTAGTTTTATAGGTATTATGACTCGAACTGTGGTACTCAATTCGACGAGGGTTGTTGACGTCAACTGCATGCGTTCAATGGAGAGACTCATATCATGATATGCATAGGCATCCTCGAGACAATTCCGATAGTGTTTTTTCTCAAAGTTGCCGGGATGTCACGCGTCCTACTTATATCAGTACACTCGTAACAACTTAAGCATTACGAACATTTCATTATATCAAATAAACCTCACGTAGCAAATAAGCCATTCATGTTTGTTGTTGACCAAATTCGACACTCATTGACCTCCATACAACGAAAAAACGTCACCTGCTGGAGGGAGACATATTTTCCTCTCAGTCTACACCCATTGCATTTGCTAGGTGCGCTTGATTTAGCTTGCCCAGTGAGCTGGTAGATAGGTCCACGCAAGGCACGGGGCAGGCAAGCTACACATTGAGCAAACGGTGCAAATCCGCTGTCAGACCGAACAAACCTAAGTACCATAAATATATCAACTTTACAAATGCCGCGTTCAGAAAACAACTGGGTACTCGGAAATCTCCGAATTCTGTGCGTTCAAAACAACTGGGAACTAGGGAAAAAACGAGCTTCGATTGGGAAAAAATATATAGTTTTGAACGGTCATCCAACTTGGAATTCCAACTCGGGAATGTTTCTAAAGCTCAGACTTTCTGTCCTGAATATTACTGACGTCATGATTTGACTTCGTATTTTTCGGAGTTCCCAGTTGTGAACGCAGCATCAGTCAAAGCGTGGCCTTTTGGGATAAGTAGTTCCCAAGTCCCGACGTCAGGAAAAGCATTTTTTCCCCAAACCCCTTTCCAGTCCTGTAAGCAGTGTTCAGCGGTGGTTGTTGCCGGGGAGTGACGTCAGTGATAAGTTATTATTCACAAAGAAATTTCCAGTTCCATTTCCCAGTTTTTGATTTGTAGCCCTATCAGCAGTACTGCTTTGTTCTAGGCCTAATGTGTTTTTGACAGTCCAGACGAAATTATGATTTTTACCATCTTTTACAAAAAGGAAAATCGCACTTCTGACTCCAGGGTAATTGGTCAAAGCATGAAATACTCGATCTTAAAACTATTCTTGTTTGCATATGATTTTGTAAACCTTCAACTTCAATTTAAAGCTGCAATATATAACTTTTTGGGCAACCCAATCAAATGTACATAGAAATGTGAGTTATAGACCAGTCATTCTCGGAGGACCTGAGCCCTGGGACCATGCCTCAGGACTACCTGGCTTGATGACTCCTTGCTGTCCCAGCTCACCTGGCCGTGCTGCTGCTCCAGTTCCAACTGTTCTGCCTGCAGCTATGGAACCCTGACCTGTTCACCGGACGTGCTACCTGTCCCAGACCTGTTGTCCCAGACCTGCTGGAACCCTGACCTATTCACCGGATGTGCTACCTGTCCCAGACCTGCTGTTTTCAACTCTCTAGAGACAGCAGGAGCGGTAGAGATACTCTCAAAGATCGGCTATGAAAAAGCCAACTGACACTTACTCTTGTGTTACTGACTTGTTGCGCCCTCGACAACTACTATGATTATTATTATTTGACAATGCTGGTCATTTATGAACATTTGAACATCTAGGCCATGTGCTGTTATAATCTCCACCCGGCACAGCCAGAAGAGGACTGGCCACCCCTCATAGCCTGGTTCCTCTCTAGGTTTCTTCCTAGGTTTTGGCCTTTCTAGGGAGTTTTTCCTAGCCACCGTGCTTCTACACCTGCTTTGCTTGCTGTTTGGGGTTTTAGGCTGGGTTTCTGTACAGCACTTTGAGATATCAGCTGATGTAAGAAGGGCTATATAAATAAATTTGATTTGATTGAAAGCAAGTCTAAGAAGCGGTAGATCAGTTCTATGTGCGCTATTTATATGCTTTCCATTCTTAAGTAGATTTTTTTCACCTTTTAATTTTGGTTTTGTACACCACCTTCAAACAGCTGAAAATACAATATGTTTGGCTAATGAAAATATATTTTACAGTGGTTTAGATGGTTCAATGATTCTCTACACTATAAATTGCTTGTTTTGTCACATCAACTGAAATTAGGCGAACTTATAATTTTTGCATCTATGAAATGGCGGAGTGATTAGAACGGCACACAATAAGTTGTATATTTTGTAGTTGTAAAATCATTTTTGGGTGATATGAAGGTAGACTTCCTAAGCTTTCCAAAACCGTATTGTAAGCGAGGGTTATTAACAGTCAACAGAGCATTGGGACTGTTGGACACATTGGCCACGCTTTGGTACATGGTTTGAATGAGAACCAAAGAGGTCTGGATATGGCCCCTTAGGAGGAATGAAAGAGTCTGGGTCTGGTCTGCATGGTCTTGGCAGTCTGGGATGATTTATATTTCTCTATTGGGGCTCAACTGCCTGCAAAACAAAGCGCTGGTTCTATAGGGAGACCAAAACAAAGCTCTGGCTCTATGGGGAGACCAAAACAAAGCTCTGGTTCTATGGGGAGACCAAACCACAGCTCTGGCTCTATGGGGAGACTAAAACAAAGCTCTGGCTCTATGGGGAGACCAAAACAAAGCTCTGGCTCTATGGGGAGACCAAAACAAAGCTCTGGCTCTATGGGGAGACCAAAACAAAGCTCTGGCTCTATGGGGAGACCAAAACAAAGCTCTGGCTCTATGGGGAGACCAAAACAAAGCTCTGGCTCTATGGGGAGACCAAAACAAAGCTCTGGCTCTATGGGGAGACTAAAACAAAGCTCTGGCTCTATGGGGAGACCAAAACAAAGCTCTGGCTCTATGGGGAGACCAAAACAAAGCTCTGGCTCTATGGGGAGACCAAAACAAAGCTCTGGCTCTATGGGGAGACCAAAACAAAGCTCTGGCTCTATGGGGAGACTAAAACAAAGCTCTGGCTCTATGGGGAGACCAAAACAAAGCTCTGGCTCTATGGGGAGACCAAAACAAAGCTCTGGCTCTATGGGGAGACCTGTGATAGATAGGAAGACCCTCTTGATTTGTTTGGTAACTGAACCAATCATGAGGGAGTCTTCATCAAAAACAGAAAAACTATTAAGTTGATTGGCTGATAAATTGAAATTTGACCTCCAGACATTTTGAACAAAGGCTAACTTGAACAAACTATAAATTGTATCACCCTTTTTATCAAGCCTGTGCATATAAATAACAGCCTTTGTGCAATCCTGTCTATAATGACATTTTTGTTCTGCACTATTAAACAGCAAGTGTGTATATGTGTGTCCACGCGGGCACCTGAATGTGATTCCATAAGGAACTGCACATAGTATCCAATGACCCTCCCGAGTTGAAACAAAGGGACACACTCATCTCTCAGGGAGGGAGTTAATAGACCACAGCTGGATGTGTCCTGCGTTCCTGATCAGTGATCACAACCAACAAACACTCAAACTAGTTACTGGCACACATCTCACATCTTTAATAGATGTTCTCAGAATCCCTGGAATATACTAGAAATATATTCTAAACAATAGCTTGTCTCTAAAAACACTGCTAACTTATCTGTTTTTCCATCCAAGGCCCTCCTGTGGTTTGGCATAAGACCTCCAAACAATCAGGCAATTACAGCAAGTATGAGGCTATTGTCTGCCAATATGTCACTTAATCACACAACTTGGCCTGAAAATGACAAACCAATGTGGAAAGACACAGGAATGCTCCAAGTATATAGATTAAAATCCTGTGAGACCTCTGACTTGCTAGATGAATTGTGGGAGTCATCTTTGAGTGAGGTCCAGGATGAACTGTTTGTATTTACTGTTCATTCTGTTGTTTACAGATGTAACCCTGTGCTAACAAGGCTCCTGAGTCAATATCCTCCATTCCAGCTGGTCAGGACAGCCTTAAACAGCTCATGGAACAGCTCAGCCTGGACAGAGCTACAAACATAAAAAAGACTGTGATTAGACGTTCTCTCTTCATCATCCAAAAGCTGCTTAGTTTGGTCCGAAGATTTCCTCATTCTCTGGCTGGGGAACAGGATCCATTTCATAAAGGGATCAGAGGCACCATCTTGGCCTGACTTAATTGAGATGTGCTTCTCTGTCTAAGTGGACTGTGTGGTCTGTTTCTCTCTCCACACACACAGTTGAGTGCTAATCACGCTTGCTGTGCTGTGTGAGGGCCTTGTGGTGATGTTGGCCCTCAGGCACCTTGGTCAGGCTCTGCTGTACTGCTTGAGATGGATGGAAGTTTCCGGCCTCCTCAGGCCAGAGTTCAAACTAGCCCACGTGACTGACCACAGCCTGTTATACTGTGCAGGTGTCCATGAGCTGGTGGCCTGTGGCATCATCAGCCCCAGAGAGTGTACCTGTAAGGACCACTCATTCTCTTTGCTGCACCAGGCAGACAGCTCCAGCTTGGTGAAAATAAGATGCCTGACCATCTGGTACACGTCCCCACTCAACGTGTCCCTCCTGCTGAACAACTCGGAGGTGTAGCATCTCACACTGATCAAGTGCAACTCTGTAGCAAGCAAGCCAGCCCTTTTGGACTCTTTCACAGTACAGCATCTGCAGAGGCTGACTGTGTCTTACCCCTTGTGTTGGTCTGGCCAGACACATGACATCATACTGGGGAGGGACATGGGTGCACCTTACTATGAAGAGACCAGGCGAGGAATCATCCATAGCTCAGTGCTGCTGGGAGAATCCAATGTGAAGGCCTATACCGTTCAAACAAATAGACAGCAACGGAATCCTCTCGTCTAAAGTGAAGCTACCAGATACTTTTATATACTAATGTATATTCCTTTTTTCTACGTTAACATTGCCAATGTACCACTGTGACTGCAATCTTCATATTCACAATCTTCATGGTCATTTCAATATAGTAAGGTCACGATTCAATCATGTATTTTCACACTTCACTTTTAGAAGTGGGTTTGATTTGCACAGCAGCATGTCTCAAATGGTGCCATTACTTTTTCTTTAAATTATATATTTGAGTTATTTTAACTTAATTTAGACAGTAAGGAAATCAGAGGGGGAGACAGGAAAGTTGGAGAAACAGTGGGAAGGGTGGACACTGGGACTGAACCCTGGTCTCCGATGGGGAGTGTTATATGCGACTTGTGCAAACAGACATCCGACAGTTCGTACTTATTTCGTAGTACCTTTTCAGGAAGCATTTCAATAACAGCAGTTAGGCTCTTTCCTTTTAAAGGTCTGCTTCAATATTCATCAATACTGTCATGCGCGTCGTAAGGGACAGACCAAGGCGCAGCGGGTATAGTGCTCATCTTCTTACTTTTAGAGAGAACACTCATACAAAATAAATGACAAAACAGTTCCGTAAGGCACATGGGCTATACAGAAAACAACCACCCACAAACCCAAAGGGAAAAAGGGCTGCCTAAGTATGGCTTCCAATCAGAGACAACGAAAGACATCTGCCTCTGATTGGAAACCATACTCGGCCCCACATAGAAAACGAACATAGAAAATGAAAACTAGAACAAATCCCCTCTAAATAAACCAACCCTAAAACACACAAAAACAACTACCCCTGCCACGCCCTGACCATACTACAATGACAAATGACCCCTTTACTGGTCAGGACGTGACAAATATAATACCTGTTGTTTGGCTTTGCTGAAATATCTACTTCCTTTACGGTAGAATTTAATTGACATGAAATAGAATTTTATTGACATCAATGTCCGTCAGTCTACCCTGCAAAGATAACAATTCGTTTGCTCTTTCAAATCTGCATGTATTAATATAGTAATTACAATAATCCATTTAATTAGCTTTTATTGTATATTATGCAAAGAAAATACAAAATAACGAAGATAAGTGAAATTATTGGGGAAAGGTGATTTAAAACATTAAATACAACATAATTAGTTTGCACACAAAATAGAAAAATCCTTTACATTAATCATTTTTTTATATATAATTTTAGCTGTATGAAAATCATAGTGCCAAAATTGTACACAATTAAAAACTAAATAATTAGGTATAGGGCAAACAGCAAGGCACTGTTAACAACATACATTATTATCACCACAGCAATCCAATTGCATTGGTAGAACTTGGTCATCTGAATATAATAGGACCTAATAATACATTTTGAAACATTGTACATGTATGACAGTCATGTATAAAGTGCAAATAGAACTAATATACACAGCACAAGACAATTACCTAATGAATATCATTCATTCTGCTCTCTCAACCCTTATTCTCTTGTTACCTTAGAAAACATTCATATCACTCAAGTAGACACAGTAAAAGAATGGACAAGAGGGACACTTTTTATTTTTACAAATGTGCTGTCGGAAATGTATTAATTCGGTGTAATGAAATTCAACATTTAATGGGGCAGTTCCCAGCATTCAAGACCACTTGGTTTTCACTATCCCTGGTTCGCCTGAGTAAGCAACAGTCCCAGGTTACCCCTCTGATTATTCTCTCCATCTCCACCATAGACTGCCCATTTAAATAGTTAAAGGAACAGGAAAATTATTGGTAGGACTCCAGGCTGTGGGCCTAGAACAACCAATCAAAGACTAAACTGAATACCCTGCTCTCCCCCAAACAGATTCAGGTGCGGTCAAGTAGATGCACGAGCTGAGCATATGTAAATAAATCACCATCCTTTCTCTTGAGAAACTCAGATTTTGTATCCTGTAACATTGTCCCCAGGACTCATCTCCTCTATCACAGGAATGATCCCAGGTCTATGGGGGCAGTCATAGTCAGACGGCTCAGAGAAGTCACTCTTCCCCTCTAGTCCCAACTCTCTCGTTACCGCCAGTGAAGAGCCTGACCCCTCGTTAGGCAACATGACCTCCCCACCGCTCCACTCCTGGTCCTTCAGTCCAATAGGGAGGCGGAGGACCTCTTCCTGGGGGGTACTGATGAGACCCTCACAGTCATTTGGCAAAGATTCCACGGGGGTCTGCAGCAGGGGGGAGCCACCTGTTTGTAACTCACTCAGAATGTCTCTTTCAGGGTGCATAAGGGACTCACCTGAACTCATATATGACAGCACGGAAGCCTACCAGAGAAGGAGAATATGCAACATTCAGTCAAACATTCTGTGGGTGAAATATGTTTTAAATTTGCTATTGTTTTGACGGTGTTTACAGGAAGTAGCATATCAATAGTTTGATAACTCCAATAGGAACATGACACTCCTCATTTCTACAATGTACTACCAAGTGCTCTCCTGAAACTATCTCTGCATGACTATAATCTAGTCTATATGTAGTAGGTTTATGACTAAATCCACTGCAGTGCAGGCTAAACAGTTGAAAGGCTGAACACACCAAAATCTTTGGTTGAGGGAATGAGCCACTTGTCAGTTTACTGTATATCAGCCACACGATGAACGCAATCACCACCATGGCAACGATAGGGATCACAATGTAGAGGGCAGTGTAGCTAGGACCTACAGGGGACAAATCCAGCAGTTAGACTGACAGTCAAACTGATTTCACATTCAAAACTGTAGTGTCCTAATTGAGCATTTGCTGATAAAATCAGCCATAATATGACAATACAGACATGTATAACTTTCAAAGCACATATTAGATATTAGCAGATGTTGTTTATCAAATGATTACAGACAATATCTACTAAACGATAACAGACGTACTGAGAGCTAATATGACTTTGACGTATCCATCATGTGAGAAATGAAGAGTCTTACCGGAATCCCCATGCTTCCCCTCAATGCATATGTTCTGGTGAGCTGAGACATGAACATTGTTCATTTTTCCTTTGATCTTGATGCAGTGCCTATCCATCTCTCCATCGACTGGTATTTCAACCTCACACACATGGTGTTGCTTGTAAGAGCAGGTAAAACTATGCTCTTTCTGGAGAAATAAAAAAATGAATATATTTAGCCTATATTCCAAAAAAACGGAAAAACCTGTTTTATATAATGTTCATAAAAATATAGGAAATGTGTTCCCTTTTTAAAAATAAAGCTTCTTTGCTTGCAAGTGAAAACTATTTGCAGCGGGTATACACATGAGAAAAATTGAAATTTCTACAAAGGTGGTTCCCAGAAACCATCATATAGTAATTCATAAGTCATGATTTTCCATCAGCTCTCACCAAGTGATCTTCTGTGACAACCGTGTAATCAAATTCCTTATGATCCGGTCTTTCATCTTTGACGATGGCATGTTTGTAGATGTGAAACGGGTGAATGAATTGAACTTTGATAAGTTGATCGGATAGAGCAGAGATGTTGACAGGTGGGAAATCCAATGAGCCTAAAAAACACACAAGACCATTCCTTTGTGAAAAAAATCTGAGGTCAGAAAATATGTTCAAAATCTCCCAGCTCTGAGCATTGTGTGGTCAGATCAACAAAGAAATGCTACATGTGCTGTAGTGCATACAGTGTATTTACAAACCCTTTCAAGATACTACTCCAATTCTAGTTGTCAATCACTACATACTGTATAACATTGTTCCCATAATTCGCCTTTTGGTTAGCTCAGTGTGAGGACTTACACTGTATATCCACCGGGTCTGGATACTTTGTATCGTCATAGGTGAATGAAATTTCGGAGGAATTTGTATTCTGTCCAACAACAGCAGTCAATATGAAACGGTAGCCCTCTTCTATTACTTTGGTAAATGAGGAGACATCGCAGTGGTAGAGGGAAGTGTTTGAACAAACCAAGGCAGCACTGAAAGATAGAGGAAAAGAATTGTTGTGGGTTAGTGGCAACCTCTGATTTGGACTGAAATGTTAGTTCACAATTACAATGGAGAAGCTGACAAAGAACTGTTGACAGGACTTTACATTTCTATGGGTCTGACAGTGCATGTCGATTTTCCAATTTTTACTTGAAATTGTGGCAAGAAAGACTTAATTAATATTCACTAGCTATATAACCTACATTGGATAACATAGGCCCTATTTGGTGAGAGATTAAGCAACCAATATGCTGCAGCACCTACCCAGAATGTAGTCTTGTCATATTCACATTGAACTGTGGCTGCAGAGATGGTTCACTGTAGTTCCAATAGATCACATTGTGAAAATTGTGGCAAATGAGGCGAACGTTGACAGGAGGAGGAACTGTAGGATAAAATAGTAGAAAGTTAGTCAGAATCAGTTTCCAAAACTGTGCTATAATTAAGCAATAAGGCAGGAGGGGGTGTGGTATATGGCCAATATACCACTGCTAAGGGCTGTTCTTAGGCACCACGCATCACAGAATGGGTTGAGGTCGGTGCTATACAGGGACAGAGTGGGGTACTGTGGGAATGGGTTGAGGTCGGTGCTATACAGGGACAGTGTGGGGTACTGTGGGAGTGGGTTGAGGTCGGTGCTATACAGGGACAGAGTGGGGTACTGTGGGAGTGGGTTGAGGTCGGTGCTATACAGGGACAGAGTGGGGTACTGTGGGAGTGGGTTGAGGTCGGTGCTATACAGGGACAGAGTGGGGTACTGTGGGAGTGGGTTGAGGTCGGTGCTATACAGGGACAGAGTGGGGTACTGTGGGAGTGGGTTGAGGTCGGTGCTATACAGGGACAGAGTGGGGTACTGTGGGAGTGGGTTGAGGTCGGTGCTATACAGGGACAGAGTGGGGTACTGTGGGAGTGGGTTGAGGTCGGGTGCTATACAGGGACAGAGTGGGGTACTGTGGGAGTGGGTTGAGGTCGGGTGCTATACAGGGACAGAGTGGGGTACTGTGGGAGTGGGTTGAGGTCGGTGCTATACAGGGACAGAGTGGGGTACTGTGGGAGTGGGTTGAGGTCGGTGCTATACAGGGACAGAGTGGGGTACTGTGGGAGTGGGTTGAGGTCAGTGCTATACAGGGACATAGTGGGGTACTGTGGGAGTGGGTTGGTCGGGTGCTATACAGGGACATAGTGGGGTACTGTGGGAGTGGGTTGAGGTCGGTGCTATACAGGGACATAGTGGGGTACTGTGGGAGTGGGTTGAGGTCGGTGCTATACAGGGACAGAGTGGGGTACTGCGGGAGTGGGTTGAGGTCGGTGCTATACCGGGACAGAGTGGGGTACTGCGGGAGTGGGTTGAGGTCGGTGCTATACAGGGACAGGTTGGGGTACTGCGGGAGTGGGTTGAGGTCGGTGCTATACAGGGACAGAGTGGGGTACTGCGGGAGTGGGTTGAAGTCGGTGCTATACAGGGACAGAGTGGGGTACTGCGGGAGTGGGTTGAGGTCGGTGCTATACAGGGACAGAGTGGGGTACTGCGGGAGTGGGTTGAGGTCGGTGCTATACAGGGACAGAGTGGGGTACTGCGGGAATGGGTTGAGGTCCGTGCTATACAGGGACAGAGTGGGGTACTGTGGGAATGAGTTGAGGTCGGTGCTATACAGGGACAGAGTGGGGTACTGCGGGAGTGGGTTGAGGTCGGTGCTATACAGGGACAGAGTGGGGTACTGCGGGAGTGGGTTGAGGTCGGTGCTATACAGGGACAGAGTGGGGTACTGCGGGAATGAGTTGAGGTCGGTGCTATACAGGGACAGAGTGGGGTACTGCGGGAGTGGGTTGAGGTCGGTGCTATACAGGGACAGAGTGGGGTACTTTGGGAATGAGTTCGGTGCTATGCAAAGGTCAAATAAATAGCTCTGTCTATGAATACCCATGCCTGATGACTCCTTGCTGTCAACTCTCTAGAGACAGCAGGAGCGGTAGAGATACTCTGAATGATCGGCTACGAAAAGCCAACTGACATTTACTCCTGAGGTGCTGACCTGTTGCACCCTCGACAACCACTGTGATTATTATTATTTGACACTATTGGTCATCTATGAACATTTTAACATCTTGGCCATGTTCTGTTATAATCTCCACCCGGCACAGCCAGAAGAGGACTGGCCACCCCTCATAGCCTGGTTCCTCTCTAGGTTTCTTCCTAGGGGTTTTAGGCTGGGTTTCTGTACAGCACTTTGAGATATCAGCTGATGTAAGAAGGAAAGGTAATTAGGAGCCAATCAGCATTCAGGGCTGGAACCACCCAGCTTATAATATATCTATAACAGCATAACATACTAGCAATTAAATCTATCCAAGTGATGTTGCACCAATAACCTGTATACCAGGGGTCCCCAATCACAGTCAGCTGTGGGCCAATGTTTTCTTGAGCGGATGTTAAGGGGACCAGAACATAGTTAGTTATAAATCATTTGTAGACTGCAAATTGACTTCAAGAATACAAAAAACAGATACATTATTGAACAAAAACAGAATCATGATTCAAACCTTGATTACATTGGGATACAATCACATATCCCTCTCTATTTATGCATGTGGATACTTGGGAACAGATTTCCTAAATTGGTGATTTTACAGTCTTATGTCCAATAACAAAACATTATTATTAATATTAATTATTATTATTTTTGTATTATTATTATTTTTGCTCAGAAAACTTGGGGGGAGGCAATTAATTTGTCCCGCAGGCCACCTATTGCGGAACCCTGCTATATACAGTATCTGAAGAATACAGATGAGTCATTACACCTCAAAAAGCACAAGAAAGAGGATTGACACACACCATTTCAGATTGTTCTGAAATACTTTATGTAGTTAGAAACGGATAAAATTTGAATTCCTATAATTTGATCTCTGAGAAAGCAAATTGGCCATTTTAATTTATATGATTCATATAATCTTTAATAAATCTAGTATCTAACATCCGATTTGGACCATACATTTTACTAACAATGAGTAAGGCATGAAGAATCCAATAAACTGATCAAAAGCCACCCACGTACCCTCCACACCCAACCCAAACAGCCAGTATACAGTATCGGTTCTCTATGTTTGACAAGTAGTATGGAGCTGCTGCTTGGAGTATTGCTTCTTCATCCTTTGTAATTCATCCATTAGAGACCTGTGAATCTGGTGATGTTTTTTTCCCCCTGTTCAAAGTAATTAGCCTCTGAAGTCGCTTGAATTATTTACCATAAATTAGTGTGAAATTACAAAGTTTTGCCCACTAGATGTTTCCCATGTGGCTGGTCTCTTGTGTTTATTAAATTAATTCAATTTGGGTAGAAAACCAATAGCTTTTGTTCATGATGAAAATAGATTGTATGGTCATCCTCACAATTTTAGCCAGGCCTGCTGAAAGCAATTCAGTTTAATTCTTTTAGGCTTAATTTGTGCCCTCTGTGTGGTTTATTCTCTTCAAAAAGGTCTAGATTAGTTAGACCCTTACAGGTGAACAAGCAAACCATTAGGCTACGGCAGTTCTAATGGTTTCAATGGTAAAAGTAAAAAAAAAACACGCTGAATAGTGTTTTGCAATGGTAATAATGTTATTGAGTTGGGTTGAGTTTAATGGTAAATGTCACTAATCACATACAGAGATTCTAATAATTTTATTTAAAAACATGACTGCCATGCAATGGTTTATAATTGTATTATTTTATTATGGTTGTCGCAACATTTTAGTCACTTGCCCATTTCTCCATCAAAGTGTTGGGCTTGTAGGAAAAGTCTTCATATGAGAATTGCACTATACAGATAGCCCTCAGAAAGCTGGCATTTGTTGGGACTATTCAAAGAGCTGGGTTGAAGCATTAGGTTGCAAAGAGAAGGACAAACTGAATTGCTTTCATGGAGGACTGGCTTGACCACACAATTTATTTTCATCATGAGTAAAAGTTATTGGTTTTCTACCCCAAAGTTGCAAAAATAATGTTGTGATTCATTTAATAAACCAGCAAAATGGATAAAAGAACATTCTGGCAGTACCATAAACAGCAGCATCTAGTGGGCAAAACCTGGTACTTTCACACAATTCTTTTGTAAATAATTCCAAACTATTTAGATGGTTAATTGATCTAAATGGGGAAAAAACATCACCATATTCACATGGAATATTACAAATGGTGAAGAAGCAATACTGCAAGCTGCAGCTCCATACTACTTGTCAAACATAGAGAACTGATACTGTATACTGACATTCATTATATTATTTCTGATATCACATGCCTTACTTAAATGTTCCTGCAAAAATAAAATCAGCCATTCATTCCAATTGACCCTTTGCCAAGGTCTGCCCTAGAATATTGGGCAACCAATTGCAGTGCTCCGTTGGATAGCAACCGTCTCACCAAGCTCGTGTCTGACATCCTTGGACAAGCTCTCGTTTAAAAAAAGAATGGAAGCCAATGGCAAAAGTACAGTTCTCTTTTAGAAAAAGACAAAAAAATGGCTAAATAATTTAACATTTAAATTTTAGTCATTTAGCAGACGCTCTTATCCAGAGCGACTTACAGTAGTGAATGCATACATTTCATACATTTTTTCTCCGTACTGGTCCCCCATGGGAATCGAACCCACAACCCTGGCGTCGCAAACATCATGCTCTGCCAACTGAGCCACACGGGACCTTGTGCATTTCAGGTAAAATAACAACGTTTATATCCCAGGACAAATTTGCTAGCAACAGCAAGCTAGCTAGCTAAATTGCCATAATTGTTTAATGCTTTTCAACCTGTCCCCAAATTAATATAATTGGTTCAGAGTTTGTTTTGATATTTTAACCTGCGTGTCTTGATCGCGTTTGGTGTGGGGGGACAAAATCAATTTGTGCACGGCCAGTTTTTAACAGTGCACCAGGGGTACATGCGACAGTGATTCCTGAAATTGAGTATTTTTCAATTCTTAAATTATACTACAAATTATTATTTGCTAGCTCTCAGTATTGTTGGCCACCATTAAACGCTGATAACGCTAGCTAGCTAGCCAGTTAATATAACTTGTTTTCTCTAAATGTACAGTACCAGTCAAAAGTTTGGACACACCTACTCATTCAAGGGTTTATCTTCATTTTTACTATTTTCTACATTGTAGAATAATAGTAAATACATTAAAACTATAATATAACATATATGGAATAATGTTGTAAACAAAAAAAGTATTGAACAAATCAAAATATAGTTTATATTTTAGATTCTTCAAAGTAGCCACCCTTTGCCTTGATGACAGCTTTGCACACTCTTAGCATTCTCTCAACCAGCTTAATGAGGAATGCTTTTACAACAGTCTTGAAGGAGTTCCCACTTGTGCTCTGCACTTGTTGGCTACTTTTCCTTCACTCTGAGGTCCAACTCATCCCAAACCATCTCAAATGGGTTGAGGTCAGGTGATTGTGGAGGTCAGGTCATCTGATGCTGCACTCCATCACTCTCCTTCTTGGTCAAATAGCCCTTACACAGTCTGAATATGTGTTGGGTCATTGTCCTGTTGAAAAACAAATGATAGTGGAACTAAGTGCAAACCAGATGCGATGGTGTATCACTGCAGAATGCTGTGGTAGCCATGCTGGTTAAGTGTGCCTTGAATTCTAAATAAATTACTGACAGTGTCACCAGTAAAGCACCCCCACACCATCATACCTCCTCCTCCATGCTTCACAGTGGGAACCACACATGCAGAGATAATCCGTTCACCTACTCTGAGTCTCACAAACACACGGTGGTTGGAACCAAAAATCTCATTTGGACTCTTCAGAACAAATGACAGATTTACACCAATCTAATGTCCATTGCTTGCGTTTCTTGGCCCAAGCAAGTCACTTCTTCTTATTGGTGTCCTTTAGTAGTGGTTTCTTTGCAGCAATATCGACCATGAAGGCTTATTTCACGCAGTCTCCTCTGAACAGTTGATGTTGAAATGTATCTGTTGCTTGAACTCTGAAGCATTTATTTGGGCTGCAATTTCTGAGGCTGGTAACTCTAATGAACTTATTCTCTGCAGCAGAGGTAACTCTGGGTCTTCCATTCCTGTGGAGTTTCTCATGAGAGACAGTTTCATCATAGCGCTTGATAGTTTTTGCGACTGCACTTGAAGAAACTTCAAGTTCTTGACATTTTCTGTATTGACTAACGTTCATGTCTTAAAGTAATGATTGACTGTCGTTTCTCTTTGCTTATTTGAGCTGTTCTTGCCATAGTATGGACTTGGTCTTTTACTAAATAGGGCTATCTTCTGTATACCACCCTTACCTTGTCACAACACAACTGATTGGCTCAAACACATTAAGAAGGAAAGAAATTCCACAAAATACCGTTTAACCTGTTAGGGCTAGGGGGCAGTATTGACACGGCTGGATAAAAAACGTACCCGATTTAATCTGGTTACTACTCCTGCCCAGTAACTAGAATATGCATATAATTATTGGCTTTGGATAGAAAACACTCCAAAGTTTCTAAAACTGTTTGAATGGTGTCTGTGAGTATAACAGAACTCAAATGGCAGGTCAAAACCTGAGAGATTCCTTTACAGGAAGTGGCCTGTCTGACCTTTTATTGTCTTTCTTTGACATCTCATTCAATTACAAAGGATCTCTGCGGTAACGTGACACTTCCCACAGCTCCAATAGGCTCTCAGAGCCCGGGAAAAACCTGAATGTCGTCATTCCAGCCCCAGGCTGAAACACATTATCGCCTTTCTCAAGTGGCCGATCAAGGGACTATGGGCTTAGGCGCGTGCACTGGCCGCCCCCGTCTTTGTGTTTTTTCCTCTGTTTTCCGAAAAGGAGATTCCCGGTCGGAATATTATCGCTTTTTTACGAGATAAATTGCATAAAAATTGATTTTAAACAGCGGTTGACATGCTTGGAAGTACGGTAATGGAATATTTAGAATTTTTTTGTCACGAATTGCGCCATGCGCGCGACCCTGATTTACCATTTCGGATAGTTTCTGGGACGCACGAACAAAACTCCGCTATTCGGATATAACGATGGATTATTTTGGACCAAACCAACATTTGTTATTGAAGTAGCAGTCCTGGGAGTGCATTCTGACGAAGACAACAAAAGGTAATCAAACTTTTATAATAGTAAATCTGATTTTGGTGAAGGCTAAACTTGCCGGGTGTCTAAATAGCTAGCCCGTGATGGCTGGGCTATGTACTTAGAATATTGCAAAATGTGCTTTCACCAAAAAGCTATTCTAAAATCGGACATATCGAGTGCATAGAGGAGTTCTGTATCTATAATTCTTAAAATAATTGTTATGCTTTTTGTGAACGTTTATCGTGAGTAATTTAGTAAATTTTTAGTAAATTCCCCGGAAGTTTGCGGGGGGTATGCTAGTTCTGAACGTCACATGCTAATGTAAAAAGCTGTTTTTTGATATAAATATGAACTTTATTGAACAAAACATGCATGTATTGTATAACATAATGTCCTAGGTGTGTCATCTGATGAAGATCATCAAAGGTTAGTGCTGCATTTAGCTGTCTTCTGGGTTTTTGTGACATTATATGCTAGCTTGAAAAATGGGTGTCTGATTATTTCTGGCTGGGTACTCTGCTGACATAATCTAATGTTTTGCTTTCGTTGTAAAGCCTTTTTGAAATCGGACAGTGTGGTTAGATTAACGAGAGTCTTGTCTTTAAATAGCTGTAAAATAGTCATATGTTTGAGAAATTGAAGTAATAGGATTTTTAAGGTATTTGAAAATCGCGCCACAGGATTCAACTGGCTGTTACGTAGGTGGGACGAATTCGTCCCGCCTACCCTAGAGAGGTTAACAAGACACAGCTGTTAACCTGTTTGGGCTAGGGGGCAGTATTGACAATTTTGGAAAAAATATGTGCCCATTTTTAACTGCCTCCTACACCAACTCGGAAGCTAGAATATGCATATTATTGTTCAGGTTTGGATAGAAAACACCCTAAAGTTTCTAAAACTGTTTGAATGGTGTCTGTGAGTATAACAGAACTCCTATGGCAGGCAAAAACCTGACAAGGTTTCATGCAGGAAGTGGCCTGTCTGACAAGGAGTCGTGCGTCTTGCATCTGTTTATTGAAGAGTAAGGATCTTAGCTGTAACGTGACAATTCCCAGAGCTCCAATAGGCTCTCAGAACCCGGGAAAAACCTGAACGATGACGAGGCAGCCTCTGGCTGAAACAGATTATCGCCTTATCCAAGTGGCCGATCAGAGGACCATTGAATGAGGCGCGTGCACGATTCGCCCCCGTGGAGAAATTTCATTCGGCTGTTTAGCTTATTGCAGATTCCCGGTCGGAATATTATCGCTTTTCTACGAGATAAATGGCATAAAAATTGGTTTTAAACAGCGGTTGACATGCTTCGAAGTACGGTAATGGAATATTTCGAAGTACGGTAATGGACCGTTATTTACCATTCGTATAGTGTCTAGAACGCACGAACAAAACAGAGGATATTTGGATATAACGATGGATTATTTGGGACCAAACCTACATTTGTTATTGAAGTAGAAGTCCTGGGAGTGCATTCTGACGAAGAACAGGAAAGGTAAGAACATTTTTCTTATAGGAAATAGGATTTTGGTGAAGGCTAATCTTGCCAGGTGTCTAAATAGCTAGCCGTGATGGCTGGGCTATGTACTTAGAATATTGCAAAATGTGCTTCATCCGAAAAGCTATTTTAAAATCGGACATATCGAGTGCATAGAGGAGTAATGTATCTATAATTCTTAAAATAATTGTTATGCTTTTTGTGAACGTTTATCGTGAGTAATTTAGCAAACTGTTAGTAAATTCCCCGGAAGTTTGCGGGGGGTATGCTTTTTCTGAACGTCACATGCTAATGTAAAAAGCTGTTTTTTGATATAAATATGAACTTGATTGAACAGACATGCATGTATTGTATAACATAATGTCCTAGGTGTGTCATCTGATGAAGATCATAAAAGGTTAGAGCTGCATTTAGCTGTGGTTTGGGTTTTTGTGACATTATATGCTAGCTTGAAAAATGGGTGTCTGATTTATTTCTGGCTGGGCACTCTCCTGACATAATCTAATGTTTTGCTTTCGTTGTAAAGCCTTTTTGAAATCGGACAGTGTGGTTAGATTAAGGAGAGTCTTGTCTTTAAATAGCTGTAAAATAGTCATATGTTTGAGAAATTGAAGTAATAGTATTTCAAACGATTCAAAAATCGCGCCACTGAATTCAGGTGGCTGTTACGTAGGTGGGACGAATTCGTCCCGCCTTGCCCATAGAGGTTAATTGAAATGCATTCCATGTGACTACCTCATGAAGCTGGTTGAGAGTATGCCAAGAGTGTGCAAAGCTGTCATCAAGACAAAGGGTGGATACTTTGAAGAATCTCAGATGTTTAACACAGTTTTGGTTACTACATGATTCCATATGTGCTATTTTATAGTTTGGATGTCTTCACTGTTATTCTGCAATGTAGAAAATAGTCAAAATAAAGAAAAACCCTTGAATTAGTACAGTTGAAGTCGGAAGTTTACATACACCTGAGCAAAATACATTTAAACTCAGTTTTTCACAATTCCTGACATTTAATCCTAGTAAAGATTCCCTGTCTTAGGTCAGTTAGGATCACCACTTTATTTTAAGAATGTGAAATGTCAGAATAATAGTAGAGAGAATTATTTCTTTCAGCTTTTATTTCTTTCATCACATTCCCAGTGGGTCAGAAGTTTACACACACACTCAATTAGTATTTGGCAGCATTGCCTTTACATTGTTTAACTTGTGTCAAACATTTTGGGTTCCCTTCCACAAGCTTCCCACAATAAGTTGGGTGAATTTTGGCCCATTCCTCCTGACAAAACTGGTGACACTGAGTCAGGTTTGTAGGCCTTCTTGCTCGCACACGCTTTTTCAGTTCCGCCCACACATTTGCTATAGGATTGAGGTCAGGGCTTTGAGATGGCCACTCCAATACCTTGACTTTGTTGTCCTTAAGCCATTTTGCCACAACTTTGGAAGTATGCTTGGGGTCATTGTCCATTTGGAAGACCCATTTGCCATCAAGCTTTAACTCCCGGACTGATGTCTTGAGCTGTTGCTTCAATATACCACATAATTTTCCTACCGCATGATGCCATCTATTTATGAAGTGCACCAGTCCCTCCTGCAGCAAAGAACCCCCACAACATGATGCTGCCACCCACGTGCTTCACGGTTGGAATGGTGTTCTTCGGCTTGCAAGCATCCCCCTTTTTCCTCCAAACATAACGATGGTCATTATGGCCAAACAGTTATATTTTTGTTTCATCAGACCAGAGGACATTTCTCCAAAAAGTACGATCTTTGTCCCCATGTGCAGTTGCAAACCATAGTCTGGCTTTTTTATGGCGGTTTTGGAGCAGTGGCTTCTTCCTTGCTGAGCGGCCTTTCAGGTTATGTCGATATAGGGCTCGTTTTACTGTGGATATAGATACTTTTTTACCTGTTTCCTCCAGCATCTTCACAAGGGCCTTTGCTGTTGTTCTGGGATTGATTTGCACTTTTCGCACCAAAGTACGTTCATCTCTAGGAGACAGAACGCGTCTCCTTCCTGAGTGGTATGACGGCTGCGTGGTCCCATGTTGTTCATACTTGCGTACTATTGTTTATACAGATGAATGTGGTACCTTCAGGCGTTTGGAAAATGCTCCCAAGGATGAACCAGACTTGTGGAGGTCTACAATTTTCTATCTGAGGTCTTGGCTGATTTCTTTTCATTTTCCCATGATGTCAAGCAAAGAGGCACTGAGTTTGAAGGTAGCCCTTGAAATACATCCACAGGTACACTTCCAATTGACACACATGATGTCAATTAGCCTATCAGAAGCTTCTAAAGCCATGACATAATTTTCTGGAATATACCAATCTGTTTAAAGGCAGAGTCAACTTCTGACCCACTGGAATTGTGATACAGTGAATTATAAGTGAAATAATCTGTCTGTAAACAATCGTTGGAAAAATGACTTGTGTCATGCACAAAGTAGATGTCCTAACCGACTTGCCAAACTATAGTTTGTCAACAAGAAATTTGTGGAGTGGTTGAAAAACGATTTTTAACGACTCCAACCTAAGTGTATGTAAACTTCCGACTTCAACTGTAGGTGTGTCTAAACTTTTGACTTGTACTGTATGTTAGCTAGCTAAGTGAGCTATGTAATGAATATAACTATCACCTGCTGTCAACATCAGAATACAATTTGAAAGCACTAGTTAGCTCTAAAAGTGTTTTGTAGCTTCGACTGCAAGCTGACAGTGCATAATCAGAGCCATCCGTGCTAGCCATGCTACAAACTTGATCGTACCAGGTCCTGGTGGAGTAATTCTATTGACAGTCCACCAAAACATTCCCAAGAGTCTCCTGATTAGCAAGGGTAGTCTGTGTTTAATTTCATTGTTGAGTAAAAACTGTAACACGTTGGGTAGTGGACCATTCTTGATACACACAGGAAACTGTGATAAACCCAGCAGCATTGCAGTTCTTGACACAAACCGGTGTGCCTGGTTTGTGTCAATACCCTGTTCAAAGGCACTTACATCTTTTATATTGACTGAATGGCATACATAATCCATGTCTCAATTGTCTCAAAGCTTAAAAATCCTTCTTTAACCTGTCTCCTCCCCTTCATTGGCACTGACTGAAGTGGATTTAACAAGTGACATCAATAAAGGATCATAGCTTTCATCTGGTCAGACTGTCAAGGAAACAGCAGATGTTATTAATGTTTTGTAAACTCAGTGTATTTTTTTAAACTTTTATTTAACTAGGCAAGTCAGTTAAGAACAAATTCTTATTTACAATGACGGCCACGAAAGGAGAACAGTGGGTTAACTGCCTTGTTCAGGGGTAGAACGACATACTTTTACCTTGTCAGCACAGGGATTCAATCCAGCAACCTTTTGGTTACTGGCCCAATGCTTTAACCACTAGGCTACCTGTATACATCCAGAGTTTACTGGGCCTGTATATTGTATGTAACCCTATAATCATGGTTATTCCTTTCTATTCTTTCCATAAAACTGCTTTTATACACTCTCACTTTTTCAAAGAAGTGTGGTGTGGTGAACCATTATCTGAATACTCTTCTGAAAATATCTTGGACTTATTTTTGCAGGACAGACCTGTGGTGGCTGAACCCTATCCCATAGCACCTAATATATCTGTAATAGTACCTGCTCTACATGGTCTTCTCGGTTCAGGCTTCACTATTCTTTTAGACACAATTGCAGATACAGATTCATGATCGGCCTAGCTCCTTATTTGCGAAAGATTTGGTTAAACTCAATCCACCGGTAAACCAAAATCATCTGTATCAGTTTGGAATTAAAGGAAAACAAAAGATAAAAACTGACTTCAGAGCAAAATTGTAACAGGGAGATCCACAAAACAATGTTTGTTTCTTTCTACAAATTACTCTGGGGATCATTATGTCTGACGTCTGAAAGGTTTCAACAGAACACAGCAGCACGTCACTGTTATTTCACAAGAGCAGGTGCTGTCTTTGAGGAACCACCGAAGTCCCACAACTCCATTTCAAGAAGGAATAAAAAAATATACTGTATGCTTACATGTATGTTGACTCTTCTATGCAGGTATGCTGTAGAATAAAATAAAAAAAGTAAATCTAAATAATTCCCATGCCAATAAATTATGGTTTATGATAGCTGCATGCTAAAATTCTAATAGTTTGCCTAATTTCAAGTTCCTTGGTGTCCACATCCCCAACAATCTATCATGATCCAAACAAACCAAGACAGTCATGAAGAGGGCATGACAAAACCTTTTCCCCGTCAGGAGACTGAAAAGATTTGGCATGGGTCCCCAGATCCTCAAAAAGCTATACAGCTGCACCTTAAAGAGCATCCTGACCGGTTGCATCGCCGCCTGGTATGGCAACTGCTCGGCATCTGACCGTAAGGAGCTACAGAGGGTAGTGCGTATGGCCCAGTACATCACTGGGGCCAAGCTTCCTGCAATACAGGACCTATATCATAGGCGGTGTGAGAGGAAACCCCATAAAATTGTCATAGACTGTTTTCTCTGCTACCACACGGCAAGCGGTACTGGAGCGCCAAGTCTAGAACCAAAAGGCTCCTTAACAGCTTCTACCCCCAAGCCATAAGGCTGCTGAACAATTAATCAAATGGCCACTGGACTATTACATTGCCCCCCCCCTCCATTTGTTTTGTACACTGCTGATACATGTGCAAATTACCTCTAACCTGTACCCCCGCACACTAACTCGGTACCGGTATCCCCTGTATATAGCCTCGTTATTGTTATGCTATTGTGTTAATTTTTATAATTTTTTGCCTCAGACTATTTGGTAAATATTTTCTTAACTCTTCTGTTGGTTAAGGGCATGTAAGCATTTCACGGTAAGGTCTACACTTGTATTCGGAGCATGTGACAAATAAAGTTTGATTTGAATTTCTGTTTATGTGACAAAACAAGCAATGAATAGTGTAGAGAATATTGTAGCATCTAAATTGCTGTGAAATATATTTTCAATAACCAAAAATATTGTATTTTCAGCTGTTTGAAACTGGTGTACAAAACCAGAAGTAAAAGACGCAAAAATAAATGTAAGAACAGGAAGCAAAGAAATAGAGCACATCTACCACTTCTTAGATATTTATTTTACCTTTATTTAACTAGGCAAGTCCGTTAAGAACAAATTCTTATTTACAATGACGGCCTAGGAACAGTGGGTTAACTGCCTTGTTCAGGGGCAAAATGACAGATTTTCACTTTGTCAGCTCAGGAATTTGAACTAGAAACCTTTCGGTTACTGGCCCAATGCTCTAACCACTAGGTTACCTGCTGAGGAAGGTGAAAATATCAGCCTGTATGAAGTCAGGAAAGGAACTGGTCTCATTGTCAGGGGATAATTGGATGTTGGATATAACAAAATGTTTTTAATAAATGAATTACAGAAGAATTACTCATGTTTCAGTGGGCCATTATGTATGGTATGTAGTGCACGTACAAAGGATTGAACATTTCCTCACCCAGCATCTGTGCTGTTTTGGGGAAATACACTTCCGGATTTAGTTTCACAACATAAATGTTACTTTAGAGTGGGGGAAAGGCAATATTCTCTGTTCTGTGGAGCACAACACACTAGACTAGACCACTCCATAAAAACCACTGAGGGTACAGTAATAACTCACACATGAAGTTAGGCATGTGTCAGATAACAGAGAGGTGTCAGACCACAGAGAGGTCTACTGTAACTGTATGTTTTCTCTGTGGTGTAAGTGTGAAATCTACAGTGAATTTCCCACTGAGGTTGAAGGAACAAAACTTTACTTAGGCTACTGGCATACAAATATAATGCAAAACCAACTGACAATAAACAGTTAAACTAGCACCTTATTTATTGACAACAACTGCCTACTTTAAGGACAACTGTTTGTGTATCAGTCCACCGCCTGAATAAAAGAAAACACACGGACTGACAATATTGTAGCGAATAGTAGCTGAACACAGGTCCAGCTACTGTCAACCCAACACCTTAGCAGTTACGCCAAGAGATCCTCGAACATATTTTCATACTAAGTATACTTTTGGAATAGCAATATAAATTCCAAGAACATTAGCATCTTGTACAGTGGCCTATAGCCTGCATTATGTTGTTGAAGGAATTAAGCGGTTATACTGTACTAAATACTTACAGTAACATCAGCTCCAAGTGATTGATCACAAAGCAACATTTATAGCCAACTATTTCAGGGCAAGAGTTACTTACCGTAAGAGTCGACATAACGTTGACTTAAAACGAAGATCAGGGAAATGTGGGCTATCCCTATCCCGACCATTTTTTTTATTTTGTCGAGTCTATAGGCCTATGTAAAACTATATGAAATGTATTTGAATGTCTATATGAATAAGCTATTGCTATTTTAGATGACTTGAGAGCCTTTTGTCTGTCTAAATAAATTGGGGCATTTCCGGTACAGCCAGACCCCAGGACATTGCTCCAATCGGTAGACTAACAGTACGCAACTTCCAATGAAATGTTCCTGTAACAGCCATTAGACCCGCCTGCTACACAATGTTTACTGGCAGTAGGAAAACTCCCGTGCAGTGATACCATGTCGCCTTGCGGTAGTGAAGTTTCCACACCTCGGACCAGTTTCCTCTCCCCGAAACCTAACTTTAACTCAGGGAACCAGCGCAGAACGACTGCAACCTCTCATTGAAGACGAAGTTCCAGGCCGACCGCGGTACTACAGGCATTGTTTGCAGGAAACAGGATCCCCCATTTTGGTGAAGGGGGAAATGGCGAACTTCGTGGTCAATCTTCGTGTAACTACTTACACATTTCGAATACAATCATGGTACCAATAATTACTTATATTACACCAGATGTATGTCATTGAATCTATTTTTGTTGGCCCTCAGCGAGATTAGGTTGCCCTACTCTCTTGGGAGAGAAAATGTTCAACGTTTATTTCCTGCAATTCTTCACATTTTGCCATGGGGCATAGAGGAAATGTTGCCGTTTTAAAGCACGTTTTCTACTATTATACACATTTTGTCATTGGGCAGAGAAAACATTTTGCACGTTTATAACCCTTCCTGCAATTATAAACATTTTGCCATGGGGTGGAGAGAAATGTTTCCTGTTTTGAATCAAATTTCCTGCAATTGTTAGTTGACATGGCTAATTTGAGTATCAATTACATATATATCAAAAGGAAAATTTGCCCATTTTCGAAATTGCGTCTTGTGTATTCTACTAGTCCAGTGCATCATCTATGCACTTGAGGGGATAGGAATCCTTCATGTTCACATAGTTCAACTGCCTGTAGTCTGCACAGAAGTGCCTTGAGCCGTCCTTCTTGACTAGGACTACAGAGGCCGCAAAGGGTTGTTGGATGGCTGATCTCCGCCATCTCCCGGATCTTCTGCTCCGCTACCTCTCTCTTCATCAGTGGCAAGCTACGCTATGAAACCACACATGATTACAGAGACTTTGATATTAGGGTGATTCTGCAACTACGGGCACTTCCATGTCCTCGGGTCAATTTTGGGGATTTTATTCAAAACATTTTTCTTTTTTAAATACAAATATTAGTATGTTAAGTTCACACTGGAATCACCCCATACTTTTTTAAACACCTCTCTATCAAGTATTTTAGCTACTTTTCAGACGCATTTTAGACCTCAATTTCACTATTTTGCCCTTGTCCCTGACCCAGACTTTTAAGCTTCTATGTTTTTCTATAAGAAAACATTAATAATTGCACATTATATAATGTTATGTACTACAGAAAGAGTAAATTAAATAAAATCTATATCAATATTTATTGTGAGTATGCCCTTTATATATTGTTTTACACACAGTATACCTGTCCTTTGGGAGTGGTGTCATTTCCACCACTGAGGACAAATTCCTCATTAATAACGTTTTTTCAAGAGGATGTTAATTTAGTTACCATGGAAACATATTGTGACACAAGCACATGGCTGCAGTGGACAGTTGTTCCAGATGTGATGTCCAGAATTTGAAGAAAAAACGTGGTAAATATTGCTTGTGTAGAGAATATTTGAATTGTCAGTCATTTCCGTACAGGCTATAATTTCTTTAATTTGTGGTAGAACTTTTGCATTTTTAAAATATTTTATGTGTTTAGTGTAAACGATATGCTAGCTGTAATACTAATCAAAGCATGCTAAGCTGTCTGTCAATTTTCTCCAGAAACTGTAGAAATGTCATTTCCATCACAAACTTAAGTGTGATGGAAATGACACATCCATTATCTTATTTGTTTTTACTTAACTTTTTTTAAATTTTTACTTCAGGCTTATTTAATCATGTTTTAAATGAATTGAATCTAGCTGTTCAGTCTTATGGCTTGGGGGTAGAAGCTATTTAGGAGCCTCTTGGACCTACAGTGAGGGAAAAAAGTATTTGATCCCCTGCTGATTTTGTACGTTTGCCCACTGACAAAGAAATGATCAGTCTATAATTTTAATGGTAGGTTTATTTGAACAGTGAGAGACAGAATAACAACAACAAAAATCCAGAAAAATGCATGTAAAAAATGTTATAAATTGATTTGCATTTTAATGGAGGAAATAAGTATTTGACCCCTCTGCAAAACATGACTTAGTACTTGGTGGCAAAACCCTTGTTGGCAATCACAGAGGTCAGACGTTTCTTGTAGTTGGCCACCAGGTTTGCACACATCTCAGGAGGGATTTTGTCCCACTCCTCTTTGCAGATCTTCTCCAAGTCATTAAGGTTTCGAGGCTGATGTTTGGCAACTCGAACCTTCAGCTCCCTCCACAGATTTTCTATGGGATTAAGTTCTGGAGACTGGCTAGGCCACTCCATGACCTTAATGTGCTTCTTCTTGAGCCACTCCTTTGTTGCCTTGGCCGTGTGTTTTGGGTCATTGTCATGCTGGAATACCCATCCACGACCCATTCTCAATCCCCTGGCTGAGGGAAGGAGGCTCTCACCCAAGATTTGACGGTACATGGCCCCGTCCATCGTCCCTTTGATGCGGTGAAGTCCCCTTAGCAGAAAAACACTCCCAAAGCTTAATGTTTCCACCTCCATGTTTGATGGTGGAGATGGTGTTCTTGGGGTCATAGGCAGCATTCCTCCTCCTCCAAACACGGCGAGTTGAGTTGATGCCAAAGAGCTCCATTTTGGTCTCATCTGACCACAACACTTTCACCCAGTTGTCATCTGAATCATTCAGATGTTCATTGGCAAACTTCAGACAGGCATGTATATGTGCTTTCTTGAGCAAGGGGACCTTGCGGGCGCTGCAGGATTTCAGTCCTTCACGGCGTAGTGTGTTACCAATTGTTTTCTTGGTGACTATGGTCCCAGCTGCCTTGAGATCATTGACAAGATCCTCCCGTGTAGTTCTGGGCTGATTCCTCACTATTCTCATGATCATTGCAATGCCACGTGGTGAGATCTTGCATGGAGCCCCAGGCCAAGGGAGATTGACAGTTCTTTTGTGTTTCTTCAATTTGCGAATAATCACACCAACTGTTGTCACCTTCTCACCAAGCTGCTTGGCGATGGTCTTGTAGCCCATTCCAGCCTTGTGTAGGTCTACAATCTTGTCCCTGACATCCTTGGAGAGCTCTTTGGTCTTGGCCATGGTGGAGAGTTTGGAATATAATTGATTGATTGCTTCTGTGGACAGGTGTCTTTTATACAGGTAACAAGCTGAGATTAGGAGCACTCCCTTTAAGAGTGTGCTCCTAATCTCAGCTCGTTACCTGTATAAAAGACACCTGGGAGCCAGGAATCTTTCTGATTGAGAGGGGGTCAATACTTATTTCCCTCATTAAAATGCAAATCTATTTTATAACATTTTTGACATGCGTTTTTCTGGATTTTCGTTGTTGTTATTCTGTCTCTCACTGTTCAAATAAACCTACTATTAAAATTATAGACTGATCATTTCTTTGTCAGTGGGCAAACGTACAAAATCAGCAGGGGTTCAAATACTTTTTTCCCTCACTGTATACTTTGCGCTCCGGTACCGCTTGCCGTGCGGCAGCAGAGAGAACAGTCTATGACTAGGGTGGCTGGAGTCTTTGACAATTTTTAGGGCCTTCCTCTCACACCACCTGGTATAGAGGTCCTGGATGGCAGGAAGCGGTGATGTACTGGACCGTACGCCCTACCCTCTGTAGTGCCTTGCTGTCGGAGGCCGAGCAGTTGCCTTACCAGGCAGTGATACAACCCGTCAGGATGCTCTCGATGGTGCAGCTATAAAATCTTTTGAGGATCTGAGGACCAATTCCAAATCTTTTCAGTCTCCTGAGGGGGAATAGGTTTTGCCGTGCCCTCCTCACGACTGTCTTGGTGTGCATGGACCATGTTAGTTTATTGGTGATGTGGACGCCAAGGAACTCCACTACAGCCCCGTCGATGAGAATGGGGCATGCTTGGTCCTCCTTTTCCTGTAGTCCACAATCATCTCCTTTGTCTTGATCACATTGAGGGAGAGGTTGTTGTCCTTGCACCACACGGTCAGGTCTCTGACCTCCTCCCTATAGGCTGTCTCATCGTTGTCGGTGATCAGGTCTACCTACCACTGTTGTGTCATCAGCGAACTTAATGATGGTGTTGGAGTCGTGCCTGGCCGTGCAGTCATGAGTGAACAGAGAGAACAGGAGGGGGCTGAGCACGCACCCCTGAGGAGCCACCGTGTTGAGGATCAGCGTAGCGGATATGTTGTTACCTGCCCTTACCACCTTGGGTGCGGCCCGTCAGGAAGTCCAGGATCCAGTTGCAGAGGAAGATGTTTAGTCGCAGGATCCTTAGCTTAGTGATGAGCTTTGTGGGCACTATGGTGTTGAATGCTGAGCTGTAGTCAATGAATAGCATTCTCATATAGGTGTTCCTTTTGTCCAGGTGGGAAAGGGCAGTGTGGAGTGCAATAGAGATTGCATCATCTGTGGATCTGTTGGTGCGGTATGCAAATTGGAGTGGGTCTAGGGTTTCTGGGATAATGGTGTTGATGTGAGCCATGACCAGCCTTTCAAAGCACTTCATGGCTACAGACGTGAGTGCTACGGGTCGGTAGTAATTTAGGCAGGTTACCTTGGTGTTCTTGGGCACAGGGACTATGGTGTTCTACTTGTAACATGTTGGTATTACAGTCTCAGACAGGGAGAGGTTGAAAATGTCAGTGAAGATACTTGCCAGTTGGTCAGCGCGTGCTCGGAATTACTTGCCTCGAAGCGAGTATATAAGTTATTTAGCTCGTCTGGTAGGCTCGTGTCACTCGGCAGCTCTCGGCTATGCTTCCATTTGTAGTCTGTAATAGTTTGCAAGCCCTGCCACATCTGACGAGTGTCGGAGCCGGTGTAGAACGATTCTATCTTAGTCCTGTATTGACGCTTTGCCTGTTTGATGGTTTATCGGAGGGCATAGGTGGATTTCTTATAAGCTTCTGGGTTAGAGTCCCGCTCCTTGAAAGCGGCAGCTTTACCCTTTAGCTCAGTGCGAATGTTGCCTGTAGGCGAGGGGGAGCTTTGTACGTGTCTCTGTGTGTAGAGTAAAAGTGGCCTAGAATTTTTTTTCTTCTGGTTGCACATTTAACATGCTGTTAGAAATTAGGTAAAACTGATGTTTCCCTGCATTAAAGTCCCCGGCCACTAGGAGCGCCGCCTCTGGATGAGTGTTTTCCTGTTTGCTTATAGCGGTATACAACTCATTGAGCGCGGTTTTAGTGCCAGCATCGGTCTGTGGTGGTATGTAGACAGCTACGAAAAATACAGATGAAAACTCTCTAGGTAAATAGTGTGGTCTACTTCGATATGATGGTTATTAAATCAATATCTGCACATAAAAGTGTTTCCCCTGACATTTCTCGCAAAATTCATTTTACCAACACAAAAAGATCCCACCTTGGCTAGCGTATTTGGTTTTGTTGATATTTTGAAAGTTTACCAACAAATGTTCTGTTACCATCTGGCCTGTCATTACATTTTCTATCCGCCATATACTTTACCTGCATAAAAAGGTTGGATGGAAACCTGGTTACAGCCTAACAATACAACGTAGATGCATTTATCTCTAGATGCATAAACAACAACTTATTTTTTACTTTATTTCATCTCAATCTCCATGTTGTTTAGGTGGTAAGCGTTCTGCCCGAGGGGGAATGGTCCAGAATGAGAGCAGAGGTGTGAGAGGAGGCTGAGAGGGGCACAAGGCGAGCCGTCCTCAGTGAATGCAGGAACAACCAAGAGGAGCACTCCATCGAGAAGTCTTATTCTGTGGAGATGTGTCATCCATGGAACCTGGTCTCTTGTTCCATCGCCTCCCAGGCTTGTGGCTTTCCAATGAGCTTGAAACTGTCGTGCTCACGCCAAATGTTTTATTGTGTATTGCCTTGTGAAAGTGTTTTGTTAACTCTATTGATTAAAATTGATTAACTGTATTCCCTCACTGATGTTCTCCCCAGGCCAGCCTATTATGCAGACTCTGACTGCCAGGTCCGACAGGGCAGAGGGAGAAGAGGAGGACACAGAAACATGGATACTACCGGTAGCTTCAACCTGAGGGGGAAGAGAGAACACTAACGCCACAGTGGAACATGATTGCTTATTAATCTAGCAAATAAGATCAGGTGTCATCATTGTTTACCACATGGTAAATGTGGTAAACAATGATTTTAATTTCCCCTGAGGAGAAGAAAGGAGGCCGTGGGCCCTCAAACTTTAGCTTTGTTTAAAAGCCTATGGGCATGGCATGGGGTGAGGTTAGCACCATATGGAGATAAGTTACAAAAGTAAACATAACAGTTTCATGATTTTTCATTATAAATGCTAGTGCTGTGATAGATGGTTTAGCATGGTTGCTGTCCCCTCTGTTGTGATGTAGGGATGGGCGTGATGCAGTAGGCATCCCACCTAAGGCTGCCCAACAGCCTGTGGAGGTGGAGAATCAGTGAGTCTCTCTCTCTCTCTCACACACACACACACACACACACACACACACACACACACACACACACGAAATATAGGAATTATATGTGGGGGGACCAGTGAGTACAGCACACACCACAACTGAACACATTTTGTGGGTAATAACATTGATTGATACTGGGAAGATGCACAGTGCAAGAGGTGTATAATTACATTTTTAGTGGTGGTAATGTGTGTATTATATATCCCTCCCATTCATCACAGAGCAGAGCAGTTTTATTTTTAAGTGAACATGGCTGGTAATGGTAAATAAAATACGTTTTAATAATAAAACAAAGTGTTATGGAACGAAATGCAGACAAGAAAATAACAACAATTACAAGACAACGATAAATTTACAATTTTGTGAGGTAAAGAAACCTCTTTCTAGAAGCATGAAATAAATCTGTATTCGAATCCTATCCTATAACACCACTTATGTACATACAGTTGAAGTCGGAAGTTTACATACCGTCACGACTTCTGCCAAAGTCGGTCCCTCTCCTTGTTCGGGCGGTGTTCGGCGGTCGACATCACCGACCTTCTACCCATCACTGATCCATTTTTCATTTTCCATTGGTTTTGCCTTGTCTTCCTTCACACCTGGTTCCAATTGCATGTTGTGTATTTAACCCTCTGTTTCCCCTCATGTCCTTGTCGGAGATTGTTTATTGTAAGTGTTTGTGTACGTCTGTACTGGTGTGCATCGGGTTATGTTTACCCATTGATTTTTATTATTATGTTTTCCGGTGGGTTTTTTGTGAATAAACTGCGCCGTTGGAAACACAGTTATTTCTCTCCTACGTCTGACTTCTCTGCCGCCAGTTAAACACCCTTACACATACACTTAGGTTGGAGTCATTAAAACTTGTTTTTCAACCACTCCACAAATTTCTTGTTAACCAACTATAGTTTTGGCAAGTCAGTTAGGACATCTACTTTGTGCATGACACAAGTAATTTTTCCAACAATTGTTTACAGAAAGATTATTTCACTTATAATTCACTGTATCACAATTCCAGTGGGTCAGAAGTTTACATACACTAAGTTGACTTTGCCTTTAAACAGCTTGGAGAATTCCAGAAAATGATGTCATGGCTTTAGAAGCTTCTGATATGCTAATTGACATCATTTGAGTCAATTGGAGGTGTAACTGTGGATGTATTTCAAGGGCTACCTTCAAACTCAGTGCCTCTTTGCTTGACATCATGGGAAAATCAAAAGAAAGACCTCAGAAAAAGAATTGTAGACCTCCACAAGTCTGGTTCGTCCTTGGGAGCAATTTCCAAATGCCTGAAGGTTCCACATTCATCTGTACAAACAATAGTATGAAAGTATAAACACCATGGGACCACGCAGCCGTCATACCGCTCAGGAAGAAGACGCCTTCTGTCTCCTAGAGATGAATGTACTTTGGTGCGAAAAGTGCAAATCAATCCCAGAACAACGTTAAAGGACCCTGTGAAGATGCTGGAGGAAACAGGTACAAAAGTATCTATATCCACAGTAAAACGAGTCCTATGTCGACATAACCTGAAAGGCCGCTCAGCAAGGAAGAAGCCACTGCTCCAAAACCGCCATTAAAAAAGCCAGACTATGGTTTGCAACTGCACATGGGGACAAAGATTGTACTTTCTGGAGAAATGTCCTCTAGTCTGATGAAACAAAAATGGAACTGTTTGGCCATAATGACCATCGTTATGTTTGAAGGAAAAAGGGGGATGCTTGCAAGCCGAAGAACACCATCCCAACCGTGAAGCACGGGGGTGGCAGCATCATGTTGTGGGTGTGCTTTGCTGCAAGAGGGACTGGTGCACTTCACAAAATAGATGACATTATGAGGAAGGAAAATTATGTGGATATATTGAAGCAACATCTCAAGACATCAGTCCGGAAGTTAAAGCTTGGTCGCAAATGGGTCTTCCAAATGGACAATGACCCCAAGCATACTTCCAGAATTGTGGCAAAATGGCTTAAGGACAACAAAGTCAAGGTATTGGAGTGGTCATCACAAAGCCCTGACCTCAATCCTATAGAAAATTTGTGGGCAGAACTGAAAAAGCATGTGCGAGCAAGGAGGCCTACAAACCTGACTCAGTCACACCAGCTCTGTCAGGAGGAATGGGCCAAAATTCAAGCTTGTGGAAGGCTACCCAAAATTTTGGACCCAAGTTAAACAATTTAAAGCCAATGCTACCAAATACTAATTGAGTGAATGTAAACTTCTGACCCACTGGGAATGTGATAAAATAAATAAAAGCTGAAATAAATCATTCTCTCTACTATTATCCTGACATTTCACATTCTTAAAATAAAGTGGTGATCCTAACTGACCTAATACAGGAAATTTTCACTAGGATTAAATGTCAGGAATTGTGAAAAACTGAGTTTAAATGTATTTGGCTAAGGTGTATGTAAACTTCCGACTTCAACTGTATGTCCTGTTGTGCTTCTGTCCAGGCTTATGTCCTAGCCCCAAACTCAGACCACCCTGAGGACTTCCCTGCCTTAGCTGTGGGGACATGAGTACTCTTACCGAGCCTACAACAAGGATACCAACAAGGTTTCCCCCTTGGGTTTACATTTGCCTCCTGGTAAAATCGTTTGCACTTTAACTCTTATTTAATTCATTATTTAAGCACTGTTTGTTTTTTTTGCTATTATATTCCAACACATTGGTTCTTGTGTACATTCTGGTGTTATTAATCCTCCCAGCTTGTGTTCTGATAGAAGCACTGTGGAGTCAATGTTCAATTAGACCTGTGACAATAAATGCACTGTTGAAGATGATGGCTTGTCTCGTCTTACTTTGTTTCCTGTTAAGGACACGACAGACCAACATTAACTTCGGCCTTGCACAGCGGTTGCGCAGCCTCAGACCACAGAATATTGGCAGTAATTTTCTGATCATTTCCCAATGACTATGCATGTTAGATGGCCACTATTCGTCGACACCCAGCAGGTGATCTACTGCGCATGACTAACATTTGTGTTGGTCTGTCTTGTCCTTTACACAATTGAGTCTTACCCGTTATAGTTAGGGATGTTGTACATTATGCCACTCAATGGTGACTTCATAGATGTACAGCTACAGACTGAACATTCAGATCACTCACCACAGAAAACATGTCACCCACTTATTAGTCTTTTGACCAGTCAAATCAGATCTTCTGCAAATAATTGGGCAAAGAATCAATTAGGCTGCCTGTGTAAACGCAGCCCAAGAACATGACAAATTGACTCTGCTGTGATCAGAAATCACTATCCAGCTCCTGTTCTCAGTTGCTCTAATCTAGCACAATGAAGTGTACAAGATTAAAAGAACAAAGTTTGGAGAATCATGGGAAGTGAATGGTGCTAGGGAGGGGTGTCCATTAACAGAAAATTCTGTTTGTTTTGTTGCCATGTTTTTATTAATGACAATTGTCTGAATCTGGTCCCAAGTAAAAAACTGTCAAAGACAATGGTGGGTTTTATTTAAAAGGGCTGTTATATTCCATGTGCTCCGAGCAGATATTTAGTGCATGATAATCATGAATGAGATGAGGGTCTCTTTAGGTCCATGTTGTGTGTAAGACTCATTTACTATCTGATGGTATGGTTCATCAAAACAAGTACAAAAATACTTCAAGTACAAATTCATTGTTTTCCATATATCAAATAACTAACAGTTTAAGTACAGGAGAATGAAAGAAAGCTGGAGAATATTAAGTAGTTAAGTGGTATTATTAAAACGCTGAAACAGTTAGGCACCCTGGTTACATACTGTATCCACCAGCTTCACTTCGACACTTTATTGCATGCGTGGATAATTTTCTTTTTGTAGGTTGTCCTTCACAGCTTTTTCCCCCAAATCCTCCATGTTAACGTGAAAAGATGAGAAGAGATTCAGCATCAGTCATTTTGATAGCATACATTTTTATAAATATTATATCCATTCATCAAAATGTAATATCTAATGTCAATATTCATATATCTATCAATATTGTAAAAAAATAAAAAATTACTCCATATACTATGCATCAGCCTATAAGGCACACCTAATTAGCATGGGGTGGCAGGTAGCCTAGTGGTTAGTGTTGGACTAGTAACTGAAAGGTTGCAAGATCGAATCCCCAAGCTGACAAGGTAAAAATCTGTCGTTCTACCCCTAAACGAGGCCACCCACTGTTCCTAGGCCGTCATTGAAAATAAGAATTTGTTCTTAACTGACTCGCCCCCAAAAAACTATAATTTAAACGGCCTACATTGCAGCCTCTGAGGCTGCTATTGAATCTGATCATACTGTGAGGCTTAAAGCGAATTTGATAATTTTGTCAGAAATTAATCTCACTGACTGTAAATGTATAGTCCACAAAAGCTAACAACCAGCATAGATACCTAGCTCATTAAGAACACTACCTAGCTAACTAGCCCAGTATTGGACTAAAGGAGCATAACGTTACTCCTTAGTCCAATGACCTTATATTTTCTGTTTAAAGGTCGAATTGGCTCTGGAAGTCAAAACAGAAGACAAATACTCCATCTAAATGTACACTGCTCAAAAAAATAAAGGGAACACTTAAACAACACAATGTAACTCCAAGTCAATCACACTTCTGTGAAATCAAACTGTCCACTTAGGAAGCAACACTGATTGACAATAAATTTCACATGCTGTTGTGCAAATGGAATAGACAACAGGTGGAAATTATAGGCAATTAGCAAGACACCCCCAATAAAGGAGTGGTTCTGCAGGTGGGGACCACAGACCACTTCTCAGTTCCTATGCCTCCTGGCTGATGTTTTGGTCACTTTTGAATGCTGGCGGTGCTTTCACTCTAGTGGTAGCATGAGACGGAGTCTACAACCCACACAAGTGGCTCAGGTAATGCAGCTCATCCAGGATGGCAGATCAATGCGAGTTGTGGCAAGAAGGTTTGCTGTGTCTGTCAGCATAGTGTCCAGAGCATGGAGGCGCTACCAGGAGACAGGCCAGTACATCAGGAGACATGGAGGAGGCCAACAACCCAGCAGCAGGACCGCTACCTCCGCCTTTGTGCAAGGAGGAGCAGGAGAAGCACTGCCAGAGCCCTGCAAAATGACCTCCAGCAGGCCACAAATGTGCATGTGTCTGCTCAAACGGTCAGAAACAGACTCCATGAGAGTGGTATGAGGGCCCGACGTCCACAGGTGGGGGTTGTGCTTACAGCCCAACACCGTGCAGGACGTTTGGCATTTGCCAGAGAACACCAAGATTGGCAAATTCGCCACTGGCGCCCTGTGCCCTTCACAGATGAAAGCAGGTTCACACTGAGCACGTGACAGACGTGACAGAGTCTGGAGACGCCACGGAGAACGTTCTGCTGCCTGCAACATCCTCCAGCATGACCGGTTTGGAGGTGGGTCAGTCATGGTGTGGGGTGGCATTTCTTTGGGGGGCCGCACAGCCCTCCATGTGCTCGCCAGAGGTAGCCTGACTGCCATTAGGTACCGAGATGAGATCCTCAGACCCCTTGTGAGACCATATGCTGGTGCGGTTGGCCCTGGGTTCCTCCTAATGCAAGACAATGCTAGACCTCATGTGGCTGGAGTGTGTCAGCAGTTCCTGCAAGAGGAAGGCATTGATGCTATGGACTGGCCCGCCCGTTCCCCAGACCTGAATCCAATTGAGCACATCTGGGACATCATGTCTCGGTCCATCCACCAACGCCACTTTGCACCACAGACTGTCCAGGAGTTGGCGGATGCTTTAGTCCAGGTCTGGGAGGAGATCCCTCAGGAGATCATCCGCCACCTCATCAGGAGCATGCCCAGGCATTGTAGGCCACACACACTACTGAGCCTCATTTTGACTTGTTTTAAGGACATTACATCAAAGTTGGATCAGCCTGTAGTGTGGTTTTTAATAAGATTATTTCTTTCATTCAGATCTAGGATGTGTTTTTTAAGTGTTCCCTTTATTTTTTTGAGCAGTATATATTGATTCTCAATTGCAGTTCGGTTCTGGAAACATAAATCCCTCACGTCAAAATAATTTCACAAATATATACTTATTGTACACTATTTCAACCGGTTGTAACAGTTGCAGCCAACAGTATTTTTCAGTGACAACATGATGTGGTGTAACCGGTGTTAAATGGCTAGCTAGTTAGTGGGGTGCGCGCTAATAGCATTTCAATCGGTGACGTCACTCGCTCTGAGACCTTGAAGTAGTTGTTCCCCTTGCTCTGCAAGAGCCGTGGCTTTTGTGGAGCGATGGGTAACGATGCTTCGAGGGTGGCTGTTGTTGATGTGTGCAGAGGGTTCCTGGTTCGAGCCCAGGTAGGGGCGAGGAGAGGGACGGAAGCTATACTGTTACAGTGGCATCTGTCTTGCGTTTACATACAGTTGTTAGAAGATGCAGATAACTAATTAGCACATGTAGTCCACTGTCTTCCATAACAAGCGCTGTAACATGGAAATATGGTTGTGTGGGAACCCTAACCCTAGAAAGGTATGTATCAATTTAACCTTTAGTGTTTTTATAAGAAATTCTCACCGATATGAAAGATAAGGTCCTTATACTTCAAAAACCACCCCACAAGCGATGCATGTTAATGTTCAGATGGAGTGTTGCAACTCTTTAAAAAAATATGATTTTTTTCCCCCTACAGAAGACACCTTCGTCCAATGACTCTTACGTGTAATGTAACGGTAGTATGAGTCATGATCAAGGGCTACCTAGTTAGCTCACAAGCCTAGCTAGCCAAGTTAGCTTGCTAGCCCGACTAGCAAGCTATCGAACAAACACAAAAATATTGCTAATCTACAACAAATCAGTCTGATATAATATCAGTGTTATACCAGTATAAAGTTACCTTAATTAAGATGCTAGCATTAATTCAAAAAAAAAGTTACACTATTGAAAATCTGCCAGTCAAATGAAGCCCAAAAAGATGTGAAAATGTGCCTCATTCAATGGGTTGATTCGGGTGAAATCTGCAGTGTTCACAATCGGCTCAGAGCAGAAGAGGGTGTGCCACGATTAACTGCCTTCAAGGTACTGCTGAGAACAAAAGTCCCTCGGTGAGATTTATGTTACATAAATGCACAATTTGAGCTACTCCAGGAAATGGACTTTGCAGGTTAGCTAAATGCTGCTGTAACAGTGTAGGTTCCGTCCCTCTCTTCGCTCCAACCTGGGCTCGAACCAGGGACCCTTGCACACATCAACAACTGACACCCACGAAGCATCGTTACCCATCGCGCCACAAAAGCCGCGGACCTTGCAACGCAAGGGGAAACCCTATTTCAGGTCTCAGAGCGAGTGACGTCACTGATTGAAACGCTATTAGCGCGCACCACCGCTAACTTTTTTTTTTATTATTTTTTTTGTATTTTTTTTTTTTATTAACAGTAACATGCAAAACATAAACATAACAGCCAGAGGGATTCCAAAGAAATGAGAACATTTTTTAATAAAACTATTCCACATTATATCAAATCAAATACAGACATATAGCGAATACATTTTTTTGACATTTTGTTTTGTATACGTTTTAAAGACTCTAAATAGTTTTCCACATCAGATAAAAAAAATTAAGAAAAGGGGCTTTTTCTTCATAAATTTTGATTTGTGTATGAAACATTTTCCTAATAAAATAAAGAGATTTATGACATACTCACGTTCAATTGTGGAATCAGTGTAGTAAAAAAATGTCAAACTTAGAAATTTCAATGGTTGTATGCAATTTGAGGCCAAGATATAGTTTTACATCAGTCCAGAACACTTCACTATATAAACAATTACAGAATAAGTGTTCAATAGATTCCGTTTCTAGTTCACAAAAACTGCATTCACTGGTAACATCAAGTATGTATTTAGAAATCAAACTATTACACGGATAGAATCTATGGATTATCTTAAAGGAGATCTCCTTCACTTTATTGGTCACCATAAATGTGTGTGGCGTGAGCCAAGCACGGCGCCAGTTTACATCAAACGATGAAGCCCAACAAAATATTGCAGATGGAATAGACTTCCTGTAGAAAATATCCCTTAATAAACGATTGTTGAATTTCGTATCTAGTAGACCAATGCCATTCACCTGAACATTGCTTACAATCGGAGATATTCCAAAATATGTATTATTCTGAAGTAAAGTTTTTATCCCACTAGGTATAGCTTTAATAACAGTGTCATATTCCTTGCTTGAAACCTCAAAGTTGTATCTTTCCATAAATTCTCTCCGTGTAAATAGATTCCCACTATTATCAACTAATTGGCTGACAAGAACAATGTTTTTCGAGAACCATTTATGGTTAAATAACATCTTGTTTCTATGTAATATCGAACCATTGTTCCATATAAAACAATTATGAGGTGAAAAGTTATGTTTATACAACAAAGCCCAGCACATTAAAGCCTGCTTGTGAAAACCCGCCAGTTTCACAGGAAGTTTACCCACAATATATGGACATTGTAGTAAAAAATGTAGCCCTCCGAACTTCTGAAAAACAAAATGAGGTATAATATTCCAGAAACTATGAGGATTTTTTATGTACCTTTTAGTCCAGTTAACCTTTGATATCTGATTAAAGAGAGTGAAATCTAAGACATTTAGACCGCCATCACAAACCCTGTTGGTGATAACATCTCTTTTTATCTTATGTGGCTTGTTTTTCCATATGAAGTTGTACAAAAGCCTATCTAAGGTACAGCAAGTGGATTTGGGAATGTCAATAGATGAAAAAAGATAGGATGCACGAGATAGCTTTGGATAAAAGCACCCTTCCTTGAAGACTTAAATCCCTCCCTAACCATGAGCATAATTTTTGGGGGACAGATTCAGTTACAGGGTTCAAATTAAGATCATTCATAGCCTTAACATTTTTGGTGATCTTTACACCAAGGTAGGTTACAGTATCTTTTTCAGAGATGTTACAATCTGCTGGATTGACAGCTCCTTCCAAAACAAACATCTCACATTTGGAAAGATTTAAAACCAAACCTGAGATTTTGGAGAACTGCTTCACGATATCCAATGCTAATCTAGCTTGAGACACATTTTTCAAAAAAAGTGAGGTGTCATCCGCCAGTTGGGATATCTTGATCTCTCTGGCCTGGAATGTAATGCTTTCAAATTTACTTTTATGAACTAATGAGCATAGCATTTGAGATACTAACAAAAATACAAAAAGGTGAAATTGGACAACCTTGTCGTATTCCTTTGTAAATGTTAAACCTCGAGGATGTTCCATGACAGAGTTTGATACAGCTATTGCAACCATTATACAGAGTTCTAATAGCATCAACAAAAAAACGACCAAATTTCAAATGCTTAAGACAATCAAAGATAAAATTGTGACTTACTGTATCAAATGCTTTCTGAAAATCCCAAAATAGGATAACAGGGAAGTCATCTAATAGATCACAATACTCAACCAAGTCTAACACCAGCCTGAGATTATTAGATATATGGCGCCCTTTCATAAACCCTGATTGACATTCATCAATCAGATAATTTAAGCAAGACTTTAACCTTTTTGCAAAGATTAAGGCTATAATTTTGTAGTCGTTATTTAGGAGTGTGATTGGACGCCAATTATCAATACTTAGGAGATCCTTGTGTGGTTTAGGTAGAAGAGTAATAACCCCTTGCTTCAGAGAGGCAGGTAGTTCTTCCTTCTTTATTAGCCTCCTTAAAGGTTTCAAGTAAAAAAGGTGCTATTTCTTCAAAGAAGGTTTTGTAAAATTCAGAGGTTAATCCATCACAACCTGGAGATTTGTTGTTTTTTAACTGAGCAACCCCGTACTGGATGTCCATAATGGATAAATCTTGGCAACAAGACTGATTGAGTTCTTCACTAATCGAATTAACATTCTCTATAGAATCAAGGAGATCCTTAGAGTCACTCAAATTGTTATCTAAGGAGTAAAGATTCTCATAAAATTTAGTGGTAAAATCTGATAACTCTCTATCCTCAGTGGTAACCCCATTAATCTTAAAGTTCCGAAGTGTGTTGAGTTCCCCTCTCCTCTTCTCCAAATTAAAAAAGTATCAACTGTTCTTTTCACCTTTTTCAAGCCATTGTTTTCTAGATCTTATGAAAGCTCCTCTAGCCTTTTCCTCATACAATGTATCGAGTTGATTATGTAAATCATTCAATTTAGCTTTCTCATTATGATCAAGATGCTCAATCTCTGTGATATCGGCAATTGTTTTAGAGAGTTCAGCTACCTCACATCTCCTTCTTAAAGCAAGCCGTTTTCCATAAGTAATACACGCTGAGCGGATTTTAAATTTCAGCAGTTCCCAATATTTCCCATATTCTGCATTAGATGTAGCTAAACTCCAGTAAACAGAAATACGATTCTTAATCACATTTTTTAAATCATCATGCAATAACAATGAGTTCTTTAATTTCCAGTAACCACCAGAGTATTTCTTACCATCATTACTGCATATTCTTACAGTCAACCATATGACTTTATGATCCGTCAGGACTGCAGGCAGTATTTTTACCTCTACTGTGTTGGGCTCCTTTGCTTTCTTCCAAACTGCATCTCTCGCTGTGCGAAAAGCAAACTGGATGATGATCGATCGGCTGACGACGGCATCTTGTTTCTTCCCAATACGATGAGCGACATCCACAGCCATATCCATATATCCATCGGGGAAGTCCGGTGCCACACGGTTACAGATGTCTCTTACTAAGCGCTTCACATTCTCATCCTGGTCCTCCGGGACACCGTAAAGCCGTAGCCCCCCCCCCCACCTTCTCCGGTATCGCTCTGCTTCGGATAAGCGCTCTTGTATGTCTGCGATGGTCTTCTCCTGAGCAGTGCATTTCTCAGACGTAGCAGTGTTTGCAAGCTTAAGCTCTTCGATACTCTTGTATGCATGATTCAGAGAGGTCTCGACAACGACACAAAAACGACTCAGTAGGGGTTTCAACTGTTAGAATAGTAGAATACACAAAGTTCAATTTCGAAATTTGGTTGTGCATAAGCAGTTTTCCTCCTGTTATTTCAGCCACTGATAGTCACTCAATTAGCCATGTCAGCTAACAATTGCAGGAAATTTGTTTAAAATCTGCAAACCTTTTCTCCCCACCCCATGGTAAAATGGGTAGAATTTCAGAAAATGTGCTGTAAAATGGAAAAATGTTCTCTCTTCCCCATGGCAAAATGTGTAGAATTGTAGAAAACGTGCTTTAAAATGTTATTAGAGCCCCCAAAAGGCTCGACCATTCCTGACTGTGTGCAATTTTAAAATAATCGGTTCAGAGACATACATCTGGAGTAATATTAGTAATTATTCGTACCAATATTGTATTCGAAATGTGTAAGTATTTACACAAAGATTGACATTTTCACCTTCGATCCTCGATTTGAAACGTAATCACGACGCACTGCAGTATCTATTCCTGGAAAATTAGATGAGAAGTAGGCGGGTCTTGTAGTTGCGACAGGAACATTTCATTGGAATTTGTTTACTGTGTAGCCTGCTAGTATGAGCAATATCCTGGGGTTTGGCTCTGCTGGAAATGCATTTTGTCTGTATTTTTAGTTAGACAGACCAAAGGCTCTCAAATGATCTGAAATAGGTATAGGCCTATTCATATGGACATTCAGATACATTTCATATTGTTTTACATAGACTCGACAAAATTTGAAATGGCCGGTTTAAGGATAGTCCACATTTCTCTGATCTTGGTTTTAAACCAACAGGTCGTTTCTTACGGTAAGTCATTTTTGCCGTAAAATAGTTAGCTTTAAATGACGCTTTGATTAATCACTTGGAGCTGATGTTACTGTAAGTATTTAAGACAGTATTCCTGTTTAATTCTTTCAACAACATAATGCAGGCGGAAGGCCACTGTACAATATGCCAATGTTCTTGGAAATGATATAGCTATTCCAAAAGTATACTCAATATATAAATATATTGTAGGATCTCTTGGTGTAACACAGTTGTGGCTGCTTCGCGTCATCTATTGTTGTCTCTACCTTCTTGCCCTTTGTGCTGTTGTCTGTGCCCAATAATGTTTGTACCATGTTTTGTGCCGCTACCATGTTGTGCTGCTGCCATAATATTGTTGTCATTTTTGTGTTGCTACCATGCTGTGTTTTCATGTGTCACTGCCATATGTTGCTGTCTTAGGTCTCTCATTATGTAGTGTTGTGGTGTCTCTCTTGTCGTGATGTGTTTTGTCCTATATTTGTTATTTATTTTTTAATCCTAGCCCCCGTACCCGCAGGAGTTATTTTGCTTTCTGGTAGGCTGTCATTGTAAATACGAATGTGTTCTTAACTGACTTGCCTAACAAAAACACGTGTTGTGTCAAATCTCCCCCCCGCCCCCTTCTAATTTCCTTAATTGTGTGGCTAGAGTGAAATACTTTGTGGCACACATCAGAGTCAAACAGTGTGAAAGTAGCCTGCCATTTTGATCATTTGTGCGGTATTAAAAAAAAAATAATGAATACCGTAGTCATGTAAAATAACAGAATTGCATGACATGCGTTTATATAAAGCCAACATTTTCCAGGGCCCTTGGCTACTAAAAATACTCCCCTTGTCTGCAACTTCTGTATGTGCCTCTACTCTACTGCTCTATGCCACTCTAATGCGATGATATGCATGCAATGCTTGATTATCACCCCCTCTTGCACTCACTTTTTGTTTGTGCATCTCCCGATTTACAGATTAAGCACTGGGTGTACATGTGACTTTGTGTAGAGAAGGGACATGCTCTCCTGGAGTAAGGGGCTAGTATAGTGACCATAACCCAACACCTAGTGACCTCAAGAAGAGGTTTGGATCTCTTGGCGTAACAGCTAAGATGTTGGGTTGACAGTTGCTGGACCCGGGATTGAGTCAGGACTAACTCCCGATTTCGCTACATTATTGTCAGTATATGTGTTTTATTTTATTCAGGCAGTGGACTGATGCACAAAAAGTTGTCCTTAAAGTAGTCAGTTGTTGTCAATAAATAAGGTGCTAGTTTAACTGTTTATTGTCAGTTGGTTTTGCATTATATTTGTATGCCAGTAGCCTAAGTAAAGTTTTGTTCCTTCAACCTCAGTGGGAAACTCACTGTAGATTTCACACTTACACCACAGAGAAAACATACAGTTACAGTAGACCTCTCTGTGGTCTGACACCTCTCTGTTATCTGACACATGCCTAACTTCATGTGTGGGTTATTATTGTGGCCTCAGTGGTTTTTATGGAGTGGCCAAGTCTAGACGTCGACCGATTTATGATTTTTCAACGCCGATACTGATTAATCGGCAGATTTTTATATATATTTGTAATAAATTACAATACTGAATGAACAATGAACACTTATTTTAACTTAATAAGATCAATTTAGTCTCAAATAAATAATGAAACATGTTCAATTTGGTTTAAATAATGCAAAAACACAGTGTTCGAGAAAAAAGTAAAAGTGCAATATGTGCCATGTAAAAAAGCTAACGTTTAAGTTCCTTGCTCAGAATATGACAACATATGAAAGCTGGTGGTTCCTTTTAACACACGTCTTCAATATTCCAAGTTAAGAAGTTTTAGGTTGTAGCTATTATAGGACTATTTTTCTCTATACCATTTGTATTTCATATACCTTTGACTATTGGATGTTCTTTATAGGCACTTTAGTATGGCCAGCCTAATCTCGGGGGTTGATAGGCTTGAAGTCATTAACAGCGCTGTGCATCAAGCATTGCTAATAGCTGCTGTTTGAATTAATGCTTACGAGCATGCTGCTGCCTACCACCGCTTAATCAGACTGCTCTATCAAATATCAAATCATATACTTAATATTAATATAATAAACACACAGAAATACGAGCCTTTGGTCATTAATATGGTCAAATCCGGAAACTATCATTTCTATAACAAAATGTTTATTCTTTCAGTGAAATACGGAACCGTTCCGAATTTTATAGAACGGGTGGCAACCCTAAGTCTAAATATTACTGTTACATTGCACATCCTTCAATGTTATGTCATAATATTGTATAATTCTGGCAAATTAATTATGGTCTTTGTTAGGACTAAATAGCCATTCAACAGTTCGCAACTAGCCAGGCGGCTCAAACTGCTGCATATACCCTGACTCTGCTTGCACTGAACGCAAGAGAAGTGACACAATTTCCCAAGTTAATATTGCCTGCTAACATGAATTTCTTTTAACTACATATGCAGGTTTAAAAAATATATATACTTGTCTATTGATTTTAAGAAAGGCATTGATATTTATGGTTAGGTACATTATTGCAACAATTGTGCTTTTTTCACGAATGCGCTTTTGTTAAATCATCACCCGTTTGGCGAAGTTGAAGTAGGCTGTGATTCGATGATAAATTAACAGGCACTGTATTGATTATATGCAATGCAGAACAAGTTTGTTAACTACACATGGTTGATGATATTACTAGGTTAACTAGTGATTATGTGAAGATTTTTTTTATTTTTTATATAAGATATGTTTAATGCTAGCTAGCAACTTACTTTGGCTCCTTGCAGCCACAAGGTCCTTTTGATGCTGCACTCGCTTAACAGGTGGTCAGCCTGCCACGCAGTCTCCTCGTGGATTGCAATGTAATCGGCGTCCAAAAAGGCAGGTTACCGATTGTTATGAAAACTTTAATCGGCCCTAATTAATCGGCCATGCAGATTAATCGGTCGACCTCTAGTCTAGTGTGTTGTGCTCCACAGAACAGAGGACTACAGTACATTGCTTTCCCCCACTCTAAAGTAACATTAATGTTGTGAAACTAAATCCGGAAGTGTATTTCCCCAAAACAGCACAGATGCTGGGTGAGGAAATGTTTAGTGGTGTAAAGTACTTAAGTAAAAACACTTTAAAGTATTTTACTATTTCTATTATTGACTACTTTTACTTCACTACATTCCTAAAGAAAATGATGTACTTTTTACTCCATACATTTTCCCTGACACCCAAAAGTACTTAGCAGGACAGAAATGGTCCAATTCATGCACATCCCTGGTCATCTCTACTGCCTCTGATCTGGCGGACTCACTAAACACAAATGCTTTGTTTCTAAGTGTTTGAGTGTGCCCCTGGCTGTCTGTAAATTAAAACAATACAAACAATCGTACCATCTGGTTTGCTTAATATTATTTTATTTACTTTATTTACTTCTTATTCTTATGTTGTGCTGGAAGATTTATCGGTTTATTTAACTTGCACACAATGCAGCCCATATCTTGAATATTTCCCAGCAAACCTAAAGCTGCAATATGTACCTTTTTGGCAACTGACCAATTTCACATAGAAATGTGAGTTATAGATTGGTCATTCTCATTGAAAGCATATCTAAGAAGCGGTATATCTGTTCTATGTGCTCTATTTCTATGCTTCCAGTTCTTAAGTTTCCTTTTTGCGTCTTTTTTTTGTACACTAGCTTCAAACAGCTGAAAATACAATATTTTTGGGTTATTGAAAATATATTTCACAGCGGTTTAGATGGTACAATGATTCTCTACACTATGCATTGCTTGTTTTGTCACATAAACTGAAATAAGACAAACTATTAGAATTTTAGCAACCAGCTATCATAAACCATAATTTATTAGCATGGGAATTTTTTTTATTTACATTTTGATTTATTCTATAGTATACCTGCATAGAAAAGTTGACATACTGTACATGCAAGCATACAGTATATTTTAATAATTTTTTTTAAATGGAGTTGTGGGACTTGAAAGACAGTACATGCTCTTGTGAAATAACAGTGAAGTGCTGCTGTGTTCTGTTGAAAACTTTCAGACATAATGATCCCCAGAGTTGTTCGGTGAAATAAAAAAAATATTGTGTTGTGGCTCTCCCTGTTACAATTTTGATCTGAATCAGTTATCTTTTGTTTTCTTTTAATTGATACAGACGAGTATGCTTTACCTGTGGATTGAGTTTAACAAACTCCTTTACAAATAAATAAGGAGCTAGGCCGATAACCAATCTGAATCTGCAGTTGTGTCTGGAAAAATAGTAAAGGCTTAACCGAGAGGACAATGTAGAACGAGCACTATTACAGTTATATTAAGTGCCAATGGATAGCGTTCAGCCACCACAGGCCTGTCCGGCAAGAAGTCCAAGATATCTTCAGACGAGGTTTATTCAGATAATGGTTCGCTACACCACGCTCCTCTGTATTGATGGCTCATAGTAACAGTGAGAGTGTATAAGTGGTTCTATGGAAAATAATAGAAAGGAATAACCATGATTATAGGCTTACATACAATATACAGGCCCAGTAAACTGTGGAGGTATAAACTAAATATACAAAACAGACAGACTGACCAGGTGAATCCAGATGAAAGCTATGATCCCATATTGATGTCACTTGTTAAATCCACTTCAGTCAGTGTAGATGAAGGGTAGGAGACAGGTTAAAGAAGGATTTTTAAGCCTTGAAACAATTGTGTGCCATTCAGAGGGTGAATGGGAAAGAGAAAATATTTAAGTGCCTTTGAATGGCGTATTGACACAAACCAGGTGCACTGGTTTGTGTCAAGAACTGCAACGCTGCTGAGTTTATTACACTCAAGTTTCCTGTGTGTATCAAGAATGGTCCACCACCCAAAGGACATCCAGCCAACTTGTCTCAACTTTGAGAAGCATTGGAGTCAACATGGACTAGCATCCCTGAGGAACCTTGTAGAGTCCATGCCCTGATGAAATAAGGCTGTTCTGAAGGCAAAAGGCGGGGTGCAACACAATATGTCTGCTGCAGAGGGACAAGAGAGAGCCATTTGAAAACAAGTTTTGATTAGTCATGGAAATAAAAGTGCTGAAAACATATTGGCTCCCCATTTTTAAAAAGATGGAGAACAACCTATAATGGACAAATATTAGCGTTTTGGCGCAATGATATTGTCAATACGATATATACTGTTCAAAAAAATAAAGGGAACACTTAAACAACACATCCTAGATCTGAATGAAATAAATAATCTTATTAAATACTTTTTTCTTTACATAGTTGAATGTGCTGACAACAAAATCACACAAAAATAATCAATGGAAATCCAATTTATCAACCCATGGAGGTCTGGATTTGGAGTCACACTCAAAATTAAAGTGGAAAACCACACTACAGGCTGATCCAACTTTGATGCAATGTCCTTAAAACAATTCAAAATGAGGCTCAGTAGTGTGTGTGGCCTCCACGTGCCTGTATGACCTCCCTACAACGCCTGGGCATGTTCCTGATGAGGTGGAGGATGGTCTGCTGAGGGATCTCCTCCCAGACCTGGACTAAAGCATCCGCCAACTCCTGGACAGTCTGTGGTGCAACGTGGCATTGGTGGATGGAGCGAGACATGATGTCCCAGATGTGCTCAATTGGATTCAGGTCTGGGGAATGGGTGGGCCAGTCCATAGCATCAATGCCTTCCTCTTGCAGGAACTGCTGACACACTCCAGCCACATGAGGTCTAGCATTGTCTTACATTAGGAGGAACCCAGGGCCAACCGCACCAGTATATAGTCTCACAAGGGGTCTGAGGATCTCATCTCGGTACCTAATGGCAGTCAGGCTACCTCTGGTGAGCACATGGAGGGCTGTGCGGCCCCCCAAAGAAATGCCACCCCACACCATGACTGACCCACCGCCAAACCGGTCATGCTGGAGGATGTTGCAGGCAGCAGAACGTTCTCCACGGCGTCTCCAGACTCTGTCACGTCTGTCACGTGCTCAGTGTGAACCTGCTTTCATCTGTGAAGAGCACAGGGCGCCAGTGGCAAATTTGCCAATCTTGGTATTCTCTGGCAAATGCCAAACGTCCTGCACGGTGTTGGGCTGTAAGCACAACCCCCACCTGTGGACGTCGGGCCCTCTTACCACCCTCATGGAGTCTGTTTCTGACCGTTTGAGCAGACACATGCACATTTGTGGCCTGCTGGAGGTCATTTTGCAGGGCTCTGGCAGTGCTTCTCCTGCTCCTCCTTGCACAAAGGCGGAGGTAGCGGTCCTGCTGCTGGGTTGTTGCCCTCCTACGGCCTCCTCCACGTCTCCTGATGTACTGGCCTGTCTCCTGGTAGCGCCTCCATGCTCTGGACACTATGCTGACAGACACAGCAAACCTTCTTGCCACAGCTCGCATTGATGTGCCATCCTGGATGAGCTTTGGTTGTAGACTCCGTCTCATGCTACCACTAGAGTGAAAGCACCGCCAGCATTCAAAAGTGACCAAAACATCAGCCAGGAAGCATAGGAACTGAGAAGTGGTCTGTGGTCCCCACATGCAGTGGACAGTTTGATTTCATAGAAGTGTGATTGACTTGGAGTTACATTGTGTTGTTTAAGTGTTCCCTTAATTTTTTTGAGCAGTGTATTATCAAACAAAATATCCCAATATGTAACTGTATTGATCCCCCCCCCATCACTACAGTACACGGTAGCATGAGGCTACAAAAGGCTGCAAATGCACATAAACACGGCTATTAAAGCTACTATGTTTATAATGTAACAGAATAATATACAGTATATTCATTTTCATTTTAAGAACTCTGTTTTTGCCATAGCCCACATTGGCTTCCATGCTTTTGAAACGAGATCTTTTCCAAGGATGTCAGACACGAGCTTGGTTAGAGATGGTTGTTAAGCAACGGAGTACTGCGATTGGTTGCCCAATATTCTGGGGTGGGGCTTGGCAAAGGGTAAATTGGAATGACTGGCAGTAGAGACTTAATCCTGATTTTACTTAGGCAGGAAAATAAAAGTATGGTATGATATATCAGAAATGTTATCATAATTATAAATACAGTTTATATGTGTTTTATACACTTTCTATATGAATAGATTTTAGAGGCTATGTAAACAGACCATAAATGTAGTTTTTGTTTCCTTGGAAAGATGTGTGCTATTATATGATACAGTGTCAGTACTTGTTGCATTTACAACTTGTCTAAGTCTAATCTTCAACTGATTTCAGCCAGTGTATGGCTGTGGATTGATTACATTGTTTGAATGGAATGTTGGCAAATTGTCAGTTCATCTAAATTATTAATGGAATAAATCTAAAACTGTCTGGCTAATTAGCTAACAAGCATAAAGTGCAGATAAAGGATTCAAATTCCTTAGTGTAAAATATCTTATCACAGCACTTGCAAACCATGTTTGACCAACTCCCTGACCAAAATGGCTGACCTTTATCCCATCATAAGAAGGTTCATAGCTATTCTAGTATTTTAATGCCTAATTCTATGGGCCCAACTCTCAAAATACATTGCTTCGGGACAAAACAATCAGGAAAACACCAGAAAACATGGCATCTGGGTTATTCCATGTCATTTCAGCAAGCCATGACACTCGCCATCTCAAATTGTTCTGAAATTGTTTCTGCTGTTAGAAACCGATAAGATAAGCATCCCTGAAACATTATTTTGTTGAAATGTAATTTGGTCTCTGAGAAATTAAGCTAATTGATTCCACCAAATTGTCAACTTTAAATGATAGGATTCACATAATATTCAACAAACTATAGTACCCAACATCCGATTTGGACCAAACTTATTCCTGCAATTGAGTAAGACATAAGGAATCAAACAAAATTGTCAAAACCCAAACACCTGTGTACTCATCACAAGCACCAGTCAACACTTCTTCAACTATCTGACTATCTTGCTGTTACTGAAAATACATTCCAAACCATGACCCTCCACACCTCACTCCAATCCCAACCCAACAACCAGTATACAGTATCAGTAATCTGTTTGGCAAGTAGTATGGAGCTGCAGCTTGGAGTATTGCTTCTTCACCATTTGTAATGTATTCCCTGTGAATCTGTTGATTACCATAAATTAGTGTGAAAGTACCAGGTTTTGCCCACTAGATGTTTCTCTTCCTGGTTCTGCCACCACATGCTTTTATCCATTTAGCTGGTTTATTAAATGAATCACAACATTTTCTTTGCAACTTTGGGTAGAAAAGCAATAGCTTTTGCTCATGATGAAAATTAATTATGTGGTCAATTGTGTGTTCAAGCCAGTCCTCCATGAAAGCAATTCAGTTTGTCTTTCACTTCGCGACCTAATGCTTCAACCCAACTGACTTTGAATAGTCCAACAAATGGCAGCTCTCTGAGGGCTGTATGGTGCAATTCTCATATGAAGATGTTGCCCAAAACTATGATGGAGAAATGGGCTAGTGACTACAATGTTGTGAAAACCCTAATAAAATAATACAATTGTAATGGCATTGCATGGCAGTCATATGTTTTTCAATACAATTATTAGAAAATGCATTTATATGTGATTAGTGACATTTACCATAAAACCCAACCCAATACCATTATTACCATTGCAAAACACTATACAGTGTGTGTTTGGGACTTTTACCATTGAAGAACATTAGTGACCATAACATTGAACCATTAGAACTGCTGTAGCCAAATGGTTTGCTTGTTCACCAGAAATGGTCTAACTAATCCATACCTTTTGGGAGAGATTAAAGCACACACAGAAGGCTGTTTCCTGGACACAAAAAAAGCCTAACAAAATGACAAACTGAATTGCTTTCAGTAGGACTGGCTTCAATTGTGAGGATGACCATACAGTCTATTTCCATCATGAGCAAAAACTATTGGTTTTCTACCCAAATTTGCAAAGAAAAGGTTGTGATTTAATTTAATAAACACTAGAGACCAGCCACATTAATAAATGTGTGGCGGAAGTAGCAATAACGGGACAATCTAGTGGGTAAAACTTGGTACTTTCACACTAATGTATAGTAAATAATCTGAGCGACTTCAATGGCTAATTTCTCTGAACGGGGGGGGGGGGGGGGGGGGAACATCACCAGATGAAGAAGCAATACTCATAGCAGCAGCTCCATACTGCTTGTCAAACATAGAGAACCGATACTGTATACTGGCTGTTTGGGTGGAGGGTACGTGGGTGGCTTTTTGATCAGTTTATTGGATTCTTCATGTCTTACTCATTGTTGGTATAATGTATGGTCCAAATCGGATGTTAGGTACTACATTTATTGAAGACTTATATTAATCATATCAATTAAAATGGCCAATTTGGGTGCAATCAATAAGCTTAATTTCTTTGAGATCAAATTATATTTTAAGAAAATGTTTTTATTTGCCCCGCACCCCAAGTTTTCTGAGCTAAAAAAATGTATAATAATAATAATAATAATAATAATAATAATAATAATAATAATAATAATGTTTTGTTTTTGGACAAGACTGTAAAATCACCAATTTAGGAAATCTGTTCCCAAGTATCCACATGCATAAATAGAGAGGGATATGTGATTGTATCCCAATGTAATCAAGGTTTGAATCATGATTCTGTTTTTGTTCAATAATGTATCTGTTTTTTGTATTCTTGAAGTCAATTTGCAGTCTACAAATGATTTATAACTAACTATGTTCTGGTCCCCTTAACATCCGCTCAAGAAAACATTGGCCCACAGCTGACTGTGATTGGGGACCCCTGGTATACAGGTTATTGTTGCAACATCACTTGGATAGATTTAATTGCTAGTATGTTATGCTGTTATAGATATAGCACAGTTTTAGAAACACAGTCATTTATATGGTAAGTATAAATCTCTGTCTGTACTGAGCTTGTTGATTCGGACTGACTTTCTACTATTTTATCCTACAGTTCCTCCTCCCGTCAACGTGAGCCTCATCTGCCACAATTTTCACAATGTGATCTATTGGAACTACAGTGAACCATCTCTGCAGCCACAGTTCAATGTGGAAATGACAAGAAAATATTCTGGGTAGGTGCTGCAGCATATTGGTTGCTTAATCTCGCTCATTGATATTTTTCACCAAATAGGGCCTAGGCTATCCAATGTAGTGTATATAGCTAGTGAATATTAAATGTTTCTTGGCACAATACCACAATTCGCACAATTTCAAATAGTTATTGGAAAATTGACATGCACTGCGGTTATGCATTACAATAACAGCAAGACCCATAGAAATGTAAAGTCCTGTCAACAGTTCTTTGTCAGCTTCTCCATTGTAATTGTGAACTAACATTTCAGTCCAAATCAGAGGTTGCCACTAACCCACAACAATTCTTTTCCTCTATCTTTCAGTGCTGCCTTGGTTTGTTCAAACACTTCCCTCTACCACTGCGATGTCTCCTCATTTACCAAAGTAATAGAAGAGGGCTACCGTTTCATATTGACTGCTGTTGTTGGACAGAATACAAATTCCTCCGAAATTTCATTCACCTATGACGATACAGTGTATCCAGACCTGGTGGATGTACAGTGTAAGTTCTCACACTGAGCTAACCAAAAGGCGAATTATAGGAACAATGTTATACATTTTACATTTTAGTCATTTAGCAGACGCTCTTATCCAGAGCAACTTACAGTAGTGAATGCATACATTTCATACATTTTTTTCCATACTGGTCCCCCATGGGAATCGAACCCACAACCCTGGTGTTGCAAACACCATGCTCTACCAACTGAGCCACAGTATGTAGTGATTGACAACTAGAATTGGAGTAGTATCTTGAAAGGGTTTGTAAATACACTGTATGCACTACAGCACATGTAGCATTTCTTTGTTGATCTGACCACACAATGCTCAGAGCCGGGAGATTTTGAACATATTTTCTGACCTCAGATTTATTTCACAAAGGAATGGTCTTGTGTGTTTTTTAGGCTCATTGGATTTCCCACCTGTCAACATCTCTGCTGTATCCGATCAACTTATCAAAGTTCAATTCATTCACCCGTTTCACATCTACAAACATGCCATCATGAAAGATGAAAGACTGGATCATAAGGAATTTGATTACATGGTTATCACAGAATATCACTTGGTAAGAAATGACAGAAAATTATGACTTAGAAATGACTGGGGAACACTTGTAGAAGCTCAGATTTTTCACGTGTACAGTTGAAGTCGGAAGTTTACATACATTTAGGTTGGAGTCATTAAAATTTGTTTTTCAACCACTCCACAAATTTCTTGTTAACAAGCTATAGTTTTGGCAACACCATGGGTCCACGCAGCCGTCATACCGCTCAGGAAGGAGATGCATTCTGTCTCCTAGAGATCAACGTACTTTGGTGTGAAAAGTGAAAATCAATCCCAGAACAACAGTAAAGGACCTTGTGAAGATGCAGGAGGAAACGGGTTCAAAAGTATCTATATCCACAGTAAAACGAGTCCTATATCGACATAACCTGAAAGGCCGCTCAGCAAGGAAGAAGCCACTGCTCCAAAACCGCCATATAAAAGCCAGACTACGGTTTGCAACTGCACATGGGGACAAAGATCGTACTTTTTGGAGAAATGTCCTCTAGTCTGATGAAACAAAAATAAAACTGTTTGGCCATAGTGACCATCATTATGTTTGGAGGAAAAGGGGGAGGCTTGCAAGCTGAAGAACACCATCACAACCGTGAAGCACAGGGGTGGCAGCATAATGTTGTGGGAGTGCTTTGCTGCAGGAGGGACTGGTGCACTTCACAAAATAGATGGCAACATGAGGAAGGAAAATTATGTGTATATATTGAAGCAAAAGCTCAAGACATCAGGAAGTTAAAGCGTGGTCTTCCAAATTTGTATTTATTTATTTCACCTTTATTTAACCAGGTAGGCAAGTTGAGAACAAGTTCTCATTTACAATTGCCACCTGGCCAAGATAAAGCAAAGCAGTTCGACACATACAACAACACAAAGTTACACATGGAGTAAAACAAACATACAGTCAACAATACAATGTGAGCAAATGAGGTGAGATAAGGGAGGTAAAGGCAAAAAAGGCCAGGGTGGCAAAGTAAATACAATATAGCAAGTAAAACACTGGAAAGGTAGATTTGCTGTGGAAGAAAGTGGAAAGTAGAAATAATGGGGTGCAAAGGAGCTAAATAAATAAATACAGTAGGGGAAGGGGTAGTTGTTTGGGCTAAATTATAGATGGGCTATGTACAGGTGCAGTGATCTGTGAGCTGCTCTGACAGCTGGTGCTTAAAGCTAGTGAGGGACATAAGTGTTTCCAGTTTCAGAGATTTTTGTAGTTCGTTCCAGTCATTGGCAGCAGAGAACTGGAAGTAGAGACGGCCAAAGGAGGAATTGGCTTTGGGGGTGACCAGAGAGATATACCTGCTGGAGCGCGTGCTACAGGTGGGTGCTGCTATGGTGACCAGTGAGCTGAGATAAGGGGGGACTTTACCTAGCAGGGTCTTGTAGATGATCTGGAGCCAGTGGGTTTGGTGACGAGCATGAAGCGAGGGCCAGCCAACAAGAGCGTACAGGTCACAGTGGTGGGTAGTATATGGGGCTTTGGTGACAAAACGGATGGCACTGTGATAGACTGCATCCAGTTTATTGAGTAGGGTATTGAAGGCTATTTTGTAAATGACATCGCCGAAGTCAAGGATCGGTAGGATGGTCAGTTTTACAAGGGTATGTTTGGCAGCATGAGTGAAGGATGCTTTGTTGCGAAATAGGAAGCAAATTCTAGATTTAACTTTGGATTGGAGATGTTTGATGTGAGTCTGGAAGGAGAGCCTACAGTCTAACCAGACACCTAGGTATTTGTAGTTGTCCACATATTCTAAGTAAGAACCATCCAGAGTAGTGATGCTGGACGGGCGGGCAGGTGCGGGCAGCGATCGGTTGAAGAGCATGCATTTAGTTTTACTTGTATTTAAGAGCAGTTGGAGGCCACGGAAGGAGAGTTGTATGGCATTGAAGCTCGTCTGGAGGGTTGTTAACACAGTGTCCAAAGAAGGTTCAGAAGTATACAGAATGGTGTCGTCTGCGTAGAGGTGGATCAGAGACTCACCAGCGACATCATTGATGTATACAGAGAAAAGAGTAGGCCCAAGAATTTACCCTGTGGCACCCCCATAGAGACTACCAGAGGCCCGGACAACAGGCCATCCGATTTGACACACTGAACTCTATCAGAGAAGTAGTTGGTGAACCAGGCGAGGCAATCATTTGAGAAACCAAAGCTATTGAGTCTGCCGATGAGGATGTGGTGATTGACAGAGTCGAAAGCCTTGGCCAGGTCAATGAATACGGCAGCACAGTATTGTTTCTTATCGATGGCGGTTACGATATCGTTTAGGACCTTGAGCGTGGCTGAGGTGCACCCATGACAAGCTCTGAAACCAGATTGCATAGCGGAGAAGGTGCGGTGGGATTCGAGATGGTCGGTAATTTGTTTGTTGACTTGGCTTTGAAAGACCTAGAAAGGCAGGGTAGGATAGATATAGGTCTATCCTGGGTCAAGAGTGTCCCATCCTTTGAAGAGGGGGATGACAGCAGCTGCTTTCCAATCTTTTGGAATCTCAGACGACACGAAAGAGAGGTTGAACAGGCTAGTAATAGGGGTTGCAACAATTTCGGCAGATCATTTTAGAAAGAAAGGGTCCAGATTGTCTAGCCCGGCTGATTTGTAGGGGTCCAGATTTTGCAGCTCTTTCAGAACATCAGCTGACTGGATTTGGGAGAAGGAGAAATGGGGAAGGCTTGGGCGAGTAGCTGTGGGGAGTGCAGTGCTGTTGACCGCGGTAGGGGTAGCCAGGTGGAAAGCATGGCCAGCCGTAGGAAAATGCTTCTTGAAATTATAGTGGATTTATCGGAGGTGACAGAGTTTACTATCCTCAGTGCAGTGGGCAGCTGGTAGGAGGTGTTCTTATTCTCCATGGACTTTACAGTGTCCCAGAACTTTTTTGAGTTTGTGTTGCACGAAGCAAATTTCTGCTTAAAAGCTAGCCTTGGCTTTTCTAACTGCCTGTGTATATTGGTTTCTAACTTCCCTGAAAAGTTGCATATCTCGGGGGCTGTTCGATGCTAATGCAGAACGCCACAGGATGTTTTTGTGTTGTTTAAGGGCAGTCAGATCTGGCGAGAACCAAGGGCTATATCTGTTCCTGGTTCTAAATTTCTTGAATGGGGCATGCTTATTTAAGATGGTGAGGAAGGCATAAAAAAAAAATAACCAGGCATCCTCTACTGACGGGATTAGGTCAATATCCTTCCAGGATACACGGGCCAGGTCGATTAGAAAGGCTTGCTCGCTGAAATGTTTCAGGGAGCGTTTGACAGTGATGAGTGGAGGTCGTTTGACCACTGACCCATTACGGATGCAGGCAATGAGGCAGTGATCGCTGAGATCTTGGTTGAAAACAGCAGAGGTGTATTTAGAGGGCAAGTTGGTTAGGATGATATCTATGAGGGTGCCCGTGTTTACGGCTTTGGGGTGGTACCTGGTAGGTTCATTGATAATTTGTGTGAGATTGAGGGCATCAAGCTTAGATTGTAGGATGGCTGGGGTGTTAAGCATGTCCCAGTTTAGGTCACCTAGCAGCACGAGCTGGACAATGATCCCAAGCATACTTCCAAAGTTGTGGGAAAAATGGCTTAAGGACAACAAAGTCAAGGTATTGGCGTGGCCATCACAAAGCCCTGACCTCAATCCTATAGAAAATTTGTGGGCAGAACTGAAAAAACGTGTGCGAGTATGGAGGCCTACAAACCTGACTCAGTTACACCAGCTCTGTCAGGAGGAATGGGCCAAAATTCACCCAACCTATTGTGGGAAGCTTGTGGAAGGCTACCTGAAACATTTGACCGAAGTTAAACAATTTAAAGCCAATGCTGCCACATACTAATTGGGTGTATGTAAACTTCTGACCCACTTGGAATGTGATGAAAGAAATAAAAGCAGAAATTAATCATTCTCTCTGCTATTATTCTGACATTTCACATTCTTAAAATAGGTGGTGATCCTAACTGACCTAAGACGGGGAATTTTTACTATGATTAAATGTCAGGACTTGTGAAAAACTGAGTTTAAATGTATTTGGCTAAGGTGTATGTAAACTTCCGACTTCAACTGTATCTACCTGCTGCAAATTGTTTTCACTTGCAAGCAAAGCAGCCTTATTTTTCAAAAGGAAACACATTTATATCCTTCAAATATAAACGTTTGCATATTTATTTTTTATGAACATTGTTGTAATATAGCCTAATATATTCCTTTTTTTATTTCCCCAGAAACAACACAGCTTTACCTGCTCCTACAAGCAACACCATGTGTGTGAGGTTGAAATACCAGTCGATGGAGAGATGGATAGGCACTGCATCAAGATCAAAGGAAAAATAAACAATGTTCATGTCTCAGCTCACCAGAACATATGCATTGAGGGGAAGCATGGGGATTCCGGTAAGACTCTTAATTTCTTACGTGATGGATACGTCAAAGTCATATTAGCTCTCAGTATGTCTGTTATCGTTTAGTAGACATTGTCTGTAATCATTTGATTAACAACATCTGCTAATATCTGATACATGCTTTGAAAGTTATACATGTCTGTATTGTCATATTATGGCTGATTTTATCAGCAAATGCTCAATTAGGACACTGTACAGTTTTGAATGTGAAATCAGTTTGACTGTCAGTCTAACTGCTGGACTTGTCCCCTGTAGGTCCTAGCTACACTGCCCTCTACATTGTGATCCCTATCGTTGCCATGGTGGTGATTGCATTCATCGTGTGGCTGATATACAGTAAACTGACAAGTGGCTCATTCCCTCAACCAAAGATTTTGGTGTGTTCAGCCTTTCAACTGTTTGGCCTGCACTGCAGTGGATTTAGTCATAAACCTACTACATATACAGTCGTGGCCAAAAGTTTTGAGAATGACACAAATATTAATTTCCACAGAGTTTGCTGCTTCAGTGTCTTTAGATATTTTTGTCAGATGTTACTATGGAATACTGAAGTATAATTACAAGCATTTCAAGTGTCAAAGGCTTTTATTGACAAGTACATGAAGTTGATGCAAAGAGTCAATATTTGCAGTGTTGACCCTTCTTTTTCAAGACCTTTGCAATACGCCTTGGCATGCTGTCAATTAACTTCTGGGCCACATCCTGACTGATGGCAGCCTATACTTGCATTATCAATGCTTGGAGTTTGTCAGAATTTGTGGGTTTTTGTTTGTCCACCCGCCTCTTGAGGATTGACCACAAGTTCTCAATGGGATTAAGGTCTGGGGAGTTTCCTGGCCATGGACCCAAAATATCGATGTTTTGTTCCCCCAGCCACTTAGTTATCACTTTTGCCTTATGGCAAGGTACTCCATCATGCTGGAAAAGGCATTGTTCATCACCAAACTGTTCCTGGATGGTTTGGAGAAGTTGCTCTCTGAGGATGTGTTGGTACCATTCTTTATTCATTGCTGTGTTCTTAGGCAAAATTGTGAGTGAGCCCACTCCCTTGGCTGAGAAGCAACCCCACACATAAATGGTCTCAGGATGCTTTACTGTTGGCACGACACAGGACTGATGGTAGTGTAACCGATGTGAAATGGCTAGTTAGTTAGCGGTGGTGCGCGCTAATAGCGTTTCAATCAGTGACGTCACTCGCTCTGAGACTTGAAGTAGGGTTTCCCCTTGCGTTGCAAGGGCAGCGGCTTTTGTGGTGCAATAGGTAACGATGCTTCGTGGGTGTCAGTTGTTGATGTGTGCAAGGGTCCCTGGTTCGAGCCCAGGTTGGGGCGAAGAGAGGGACGGAACCTACACTGTTACAGTAGCGCTCACCTTGTCTTCTCCGGACAAGCTTTTTTCTGGATGCCCCAAACAATCGGGAAGGGGATTCATCAGAGAAAATGACTTTACCCCAGTCCTCAGCAGTCCAATCCCTGTACCTTTTGCAGAATATCAGTCTGTCCCTGATGTTTTTCCTGGAGAGAAGTGGCTTCTTTGCTGCCCTTCTTGACACCAGGCCATCCTCCAAAAGTCTTCGCCTCACTGTGCGTGCAGGTGCACTCACACCTGCCTGCTGCCATTCCTGAGCAAGCTCTGTACTGGTGGTCCCCCGATTCCTCAGCTGAATCAACTTTAGGAGACGGTCCTGGCACTTGCTGGACTTTCTTGGGCGCCCTGAAGCTTTCTTCACAACAATTGAATGCTCTCCTTGAAGTTCTTGATGATCTGATAAATGGTTGATTTAGGTGCAATCTTCCTGGCAGCAATATCCTTGCCTGTGAAGCCCTTTTTGTGCAAAGCAATGATGACGGCACGTGTTTCCTTGCAGGTAACCATGGTTGACAGAGGAAGAGCAATGATTCCAAGCACCACCTTCCTTTTGACGCTTCCAGTCTGTTATTCGAACTCAATCAGCATGACAGAGTGATCTCCAGCCTTGTCCTCGTCAACACTCACACCTGTGTTTAAGAGAGAATCACTTACATGATGTCAGCTGGTCCTTTTGTGGCAGGGCTGAATTGCAGTGGAAATGTTTTTTGTGATTCAGTTCCTTTGCATGGCAAAGAGGGACTTTGCAATTCATCCGATCACTCTTCATAACATTCTGGAGTATATGCAAATTGCCATCATACAAACTGAGGCAGCAGACTTTGTGAAAATTAATATTTGTGTCATTCTCAAAACGTTTTGCCACGACTGTAGACTAGATTATAGTAATGCAGAGATAATTTCTACAATGTACCAACATGTGCTCGCCTGAAACTATGTGTCATGTTCCTGTTGGAGTTATCAAACTATTGATATGCTACTTCCTGCAAACACTGTCAAAACAATAGCACATGAAAAACATATTTCACCCACAGAATGTTTGACTGAATAATGTCTATTCTCCTCTGGTAGGCTTCCATACTGTCACATATGGGTTCAGTTAGGTCACTTATGCTCCCTGAGAGAACCATCCTGAGTGAGGTACAAACAGGTGGCTCCCCCCTGCTGCAGACCCCCATGGAATCTTTGCCAGATGATGCCCTCACAGTCATCAGTACCCCCCAGGAAGAGGTCCTCCGCCTCCCTATTGGACTGAAGGACCAGGAGTGGAGCGGTGGGGAGGTCATGTTGCCTAACGAGGGGTCAGGCTCTTCACTGGCGGTAACGAGAAAGTTGGGACTAGAGGGGAAGAGTGACTTCTCTGAGCCGTCTGACTATGACTGCCCCCATAGACCTGGGATCATTCCTGTGATAGAGGAGATGAGTCCTGGGGACAATGTTACAGGATACAAAATCTGAGTTTCTCAAGAGAAAGGATGATAATGTATTTAAACAGGGAAATCCCATTGAGGGCGCCCTCCACGCAATCATACAAATATACAATTATACAATACAAATATACATTTCCAATGCTATAAAAACACTATTTACAAGCAATTTTTGAAAAGTAACTGACAAAACACAATCATGAAAAACAAACACATTTGTCTTTGCACATGCTCAGCTACCAATCATTTCCCTGTTCCTCTCACTATTTGGGTAGTCTATTGTGGAGACAAAGAGGATAATCAAAGGGAAAGCCTTCATTATGTTGTTTCCAATTCATCACTTGGGACTGTTGCCTAATCAGGGAAACCAGGGATAGACAATGTGAAACCCAAGTGGTACACAGTGGTATTGCATGCTAGGAACTAGTGTCAAAAAGAAATGTCCTCATTCCTGACCTGCATGCCCCATTGTAATGTAATATATACTTTTCTTTTCCCCTATTATTTCCCAATATACAATAAATAAACTCAGCAAAAAAAGAAACGTCCCTTTTTCAGGACCCTGTCTTTCAAAGACAATTCGTAAAAATCCAAATAACTTCACAGATCTTCATTGTAAAGGGTTTAAACACCGTTTCCCATGCTTGTTCAATGAACCATAAACAATTAATGAACATGCACCTGTGGAACGGTCGCTAAGACACTAACAGCTTACAGACTATATGCAATTAAGGTCACAGTTATGAAAACTTAGGACACTAAAGAGGCCTTTCTACTGACTCTGAAAAACACCAAAAGAAAGATGCCCAGGGTCCCTGCTCATTTGCGTGAACGTGCCTTAGGCATGCTGCAAGGAGGCATGAGGACTTCAGATGTGGCCAGGGCAATAAATTGCAATGTCCGTACTAGAGGTCGACCGATTAATCGGAATGGCCGATTAATTAGGGCCGATTTCAAGTTTTCATAACAATCTGTAATCGGCATTTTTGGACACCGATTGTGGCCGATTACATTGCACTCCACTAGGAGACTGCGTGGCAGGCTGACTACCTGTTACGCGAGTGCAGCAAGAAGCCAAGGTAAGTTGCTAGCTAGCATTAAACTTGTCTTATAAGAAACAATCAATCTTAACATAATCACTAGTTAACTACACATGGTTGATGATATTACTAGTTTATCTAGCTTGTCCTGCGTTGCATATAATCGATGCGGTGCCTGTTAATTTATCATCGGATCACAGCCTACTTCGCCAAACGGGTGATGATTTAACAAGCGCATTCGCGAAAAAATGACTGTCGTTGCACCAATGTGTACCTAAGCCATAAGCATCAATGCCTTTCTTTAAAATCAATACACAAGTATATATTTTTAAACCTGCATATTTAGTTAATATTTATTTTAACTAGGGAAATTGTGTCACTTCTCTTGCGTTCCGTGCAAGCAGTCAGGGTATATGCAGCCGTTTGGGCCGCCTGGCTCGTTGCGAACTGTGTGAAGACAATTTCTTCCTAACAAAGACCGAAATTAATTTGCCAGAATTGTACGTCATTATGACATAACATTGAAGGTTGTGCAATGTAACAGCAAAAAATCATAATCGGCTGATTGTCCTCGCAGTGGCAGACCACGTGTAACAACACCTGCACAGGATCGGTACATCTGAACATCACACCTGCGGGACAGGTAAAGGATGGCAACAGCAACTGCCCGAGCTACACCAGGAACGCACAATCCCTCCATCAGTGCTTAGACTGTCCGCAATAGGCTGAGTGAGGCTGGACTGAGGGCTTGTAGGCCTGTTGTAAGGCAGGTACTCACCAGACATCACCGGCAACAACGTCGCCTATGGGCACAAACCTACCATCGTGGACCAGACACTGACGAGTCGCGGTTTTGTCTCACCAGGGGTGATGGTCGGATTCGCATTTATCGTTGAAGGAATGAGCGTTACT